>NW_010526299.1:17414-18055 GCF_000687285.1 Phaethon lepturus | reverse complement strand
TCTGTATAACAAATATCGGCAGTTTGAGAATGTTTCCCTGAAAAATTTGTATAGCATGTAGTATTCTTTTCTTATGCATTGCTCACAGCAGCGATAAGATCTTTTTGTTTTGCTTTATCAATGTGTTAAGTATTGTTTTAAAGGTATACCAGGGGTGGCAGCTAGAAAATGATAGTTTTATAGGGTTTTACAACTGACTGTGGCTTTTTGTGAATCAGCTACTTTGATAAATATACACATATATCAGTGTGTGTGACCCATTGTTCATCAGAATGTAAAGAGTCTATGATGTAGCTTATAGAGGAAATAGCATTTGATAAGGCGACAAAACAATAAAATAAAGAGGCCTCAGTGGCTCTTTCATGGCATTGCCCTTCATTTGTAGGGCAACATCACTAAATTGCATGAGTGTGTTATTAAAGGGCTATTTTAATTCTGTATGTTTTTGAATTGTTGCCTCAGAGGTTGGCTGCAGGTGACCCTTGAAAGCGTATGGTTTAATTGTGAAGCATTAATAAAACCTGGCGTATGTTGCAAGAGACTTCCTCTCCACAGCTTCTAAAGTCAGCTTTTATTATCTAATTCTGTAGCTGGTGAGAAAAAGGGGTGGGAAAAAGGGAATAATTAATCCTGTCATCCTC
>NW_010526299.1:5209-17383 GCF_000687285.1 Phaethon lepturus | reverse complement strand
CTGTGTTTGAAAGCAGGAACGTGAACGTTTTTATTAGCACTACTATTACTTACAGTAAGCAGTGACAGTATATCCCCTCTGCAACAGAAGGAAAGAACCAGGGAAGCTCTCATGATCCGAAGAAGTGCTATTCTTCCCTCAAGTAACGCCTTTTTCCTTCAGTTTGAAATAACCTTATTCTAAGCCAAGACCTGAATTTCAGTAGGACTTCTGGTAAGGTTATATTCTCCTTTCTGCGTGCAAGGTTTTCACAGTCTAGCCGTCACTTTGCCTGATGCTGCTGGGTACCTTCATATGCTTTGCAACCGAGAAAACTTAATAAATTTTTCTGATGCCATCAAGAAAATTTCATGCATCTTTCTCAGTTATACTTGTTATTGATAATAGGTAATTTTTAATATTATAACTTTTAATGAATATCTAGCTTATTTCAAAACTGTTGTCCCTACTCTGAGAGACTAGACTCCAAAGCAGGCAAATGTAGGATATAGAAACAAACATAGAAACGGGTAAGGCAGGATAGCAGATAAGATTTAGTCCAGTAAGTTAATCATCATTTGACAAATAAATCACAAGGTACCGTTCAGAGTTTTCAACACTTTGAGTTACATAGACTGGAAAATTTGAGGTTGATACAGTCTTTTGTGCACATACTTGTGCACAGGGAACTGCAGCTCTGCAAAATGACACTAATTAGCTGAAGATTGTTAAGGAGAAAGAGCTTCCCATCCACCAGGGAAATAGCAGAGCAGAGCAGCCTGAGCATTGCCAAGACCCAGCA
Source organism: Phaethon lepturus (assembly GCF_000687285.1). Classification (NCBI taxonomy): domain Eukaryota; kingdom Metazoa; phylum Chordata; class Aves; order Phaethontiformes; family Phaethontidae; genus Phaethon; species Phaethon lepturus. The sequence continues at coordinate 16,602 of NW_010526299.1, read as the reverse complement.
CACTGGTGCTCAGTAGTACTGATGAGTTTTATTAGTTTACAGTATCTAGCTGTGTTTTTATGGTTTGCGAAATGAATGAATAGTATTTAAACTGCACTTTAACATAACAAGATACCACTGTTCTTCTAGTTTGCTTTCCAGGAAAAATTGCTCAGATGTTCCCTAGTAAGAAGTTTTGTTTGTTTTCTGTGGGCTACATCCCAGTTTCCTGGACAGTGCTTCTTATCAGTACTATAGAAGTGTAATAAATAGGGTCATTCATATTATTGTTAGTGATGGACAACAGTCAAAATCCCCAGAAGTTTGGGATCAGCTCAGACAAGCACTGATAAATCTGGACTTTCTAAACTCCTGGAGGCTCCTTTGACCATCTCTTTAACACCCCACTTCATTGTAAGCTTCTAGGAAGGAACTCTCAAGGTCTGTTTGTTTTTATACTCTTTGCCTCACCGGCCTCAAGTTGTTTTCACTCTATGGCAGATAGATTTGGGTTTCAGTTGTGGGGCACTGGTGCAAAGCAGCTCTATTTCAGATTCACGAATCTTAGTATTTACAGGGTTACAAGACTGTTACTCAGCCTTAAGGCTCCAATACCTGCCAGTGGAAAGAGTAACTACAAAAAAATGATGAAAACCTGGCTTTGCCTACCTAAAACAGTTACTTAGAACAGCATGGGAAAATTTGACTTGTCTTCAGGGTACCAAGAAAGTGTTGTACAGTAAATTACTCTCTGCCTTCATTTGAGTGGCAAATTGTCATATGCAGCAGATACATAAGGAAGTTACACATTGTTATATTTAAATATTTTAAAATATTGCACATTGTTATTTTTCTTTAAATGCATTGGTAACTAGTCCTAAACCAGTTATTCTTCTGACTACTTTTTTTAGCATCTTTTATGCATTCTTAAGAACTTTTAACAAGTTAAATCCCTTTTTCCTCAGAGTTATGTGGACGGTTTTACTTCTTTTTTAACTGACTTTATGTGACAGAATACAAGGATGTTCTTTCTGATTTGAACTTTCTGACTGAAAAATCACTAAAATCTTAAAGACCATCATAATGTCCTAATTTCAGAGTCTTCCTGAGGTAAAAGAAGGTGAGATGCAGACAACACCCTCACTTGCTATATTATTTAAGGAGCTTTGGATTTTTCTGAGAACACAGACTTCCACTTGTTTATGTATTCAGCAGATTTCAGAGAACTGTTCCCCCTGATTTTAGGAAGAAATTTCTTGTGGATGTCAAAAATTTAACTGAAACCACTTCTTCATTTGGAAGGCATAACATGCTGTAACTATTAATAACTACTACTTAGATCCCTGACTATACTTTTATCATTGGAATGTTGGACCTGGAAATAGCAACAGAGGCACACATGCATACACACTAGGCTCCTAATGAAAACATTTTCAGAAAAAAGCAGTATCCATAAAATTTGAAGGGGTAATTCATTGAGTTTAGACAACGAAGTGAATAATTAGCAGCCTTCTACCGAATATTCTCGATTGGGATTATCAAATCTGTTGTCATTGTTAAAATTTTCCTGTCCACACAGTGGAGAATTTAAGAATCTAAGCCAAATAAAACAGCTAATGTCTCATCAAAATTACCTACATTTGTTCTACTTTGCCACTTAGCTTCACTTGTTTGCTAAATCCTTTAGCAATATGAAGTTGTTTACACTTAAAATATATATATTCCAGGCTAAATAGCTGGTATATCTTTCTCTCTAAAAACAAACCAAAACAAATAAAGAAAATCCCTACTGTTTAAATATCTCCAGAAAATAAAACTTTTATCAGAATATTTCTGTTATCATAGATAAATAGCTGAATAATGTCCAAAATAACTTTTATTTTCAGAAACAAAAAGGGACTGTTTTCTGTACAGACTTTTCCATGCAATGTGTTCTTCCTTTTCCTGTTGCAAAAATTTTGACATTTGTTGGTGCTTAGTAAGGCACAGAGTGGATACACTGATTTATTCAGCATTGCCCTCCTTTAATTCTATCCCAAACGAAACCAGAACAGAGACATATACTTTCAAGTCACTGGCTAAAAGGAAAACAGAGAAAGTGTAAACTCTGTTCCAGCAAAATGCAATAGCTTTGCAAACCACCAGAATGCAATTTTAGGATTACACATACCTAAGAAACAAGTAGTCCTGAGTAATACTTCTGCTATTAATAACCTACAGCCTTGTTTTGGAAACCATTTAAACAAGTGTGTTTAGCGGTAATTCCACCTGTGCATAGCACAGCCTTTGTTTGCAAAGAAGTCTTTTGTCATGAAGAGCTGATCCATCCTGCCCACTAACTGTTCATCCACTGATGAACTTTACTGGACGTTGATCCAGTAAAGCCTTGCAAGGGTGTGCAAGGAGAAGCACCATCCTGCCAACCCCGCGGGGCCAGGCAGGGTCGGTGCAGGTCTGCAGGATCCACCACCTGATGGCAGAGCTCGTGCTTCACCAGCCTCACCTTGCAGCCTAACACCTTGGTTTTCATTTTGCACTTTCAGAGCAACGGAGCAGTTGTAAAGTGCCGAGGGTTTCTCTCTTCTCTCTGCAGCAAGTCGCCTCCATAATTTAATCCTAGATGTGAGTACAGTCATTTAGGGCTTGGGCTCGGGGCAGTTGGAGCTTATTGATGCTGTGTGTTTTGGTACAAGGGAGGGTGTCCAGCCCCAGGACAAGACTCCCACGCACGCACGTGCCACGCTCCACACCTGCACATCAGGGGTCTTGGCTCTCTCGGCATCTCACCATCACTGCAGCAACCGCCGGCACTGTTGCAATCACTGCAGAACGACGAGTCCCTGGTGGGGGCTGAGCAGCTGGAGGAGATGAAATCGTAACAAAGATCACCTCAAATTGCCATAGAAATGCACGAAGAGAAACAGAGAACACCTAAGCTATTCTCCAAGTCGTGTTCCTCACCACTGCAATCTCTTCAGCTGTCATGTCCTATTTTTGTGATATGTGGGGGAGAAGCAACTAATTAGGCATAGGCATAGGCTGGATAGCCCTTATTAGTCACAGGTTTATACAAACCTTCTGGGGAGGCAGCTGCTCACTGTGTTAGGGTGCTCTCATTTGGCTCTGTCGGTTGATTTCTGTGGGAAAAGCATGAGATGGAGGGCAGACTCTCACCATCATGTTTTTCTGGGATCATTTTAATTGCAAGCACTCCTGAGTTCAGAAGCAGAGCCTAGGAACAGGAAATTGTAGCCGGGCTGGCAGAAAGAGACATGGACACATTCTGGCACCTTGTCTATACACATGTGCTGGAGAGACGCATACCTTTGAAGATGAACTCCATGTGCTATTTTAGAATGTTTATACATGAAAAACCAGTTTCAACACTGGGGTTGGTACCGCTCAGATAAATGAGGCAAGAATGTAAAACACTACCGTTTCACAAGCTAACTAATCTGACCCCGATTCTAGGCACTGCAATGTACTTACAATACTTCACAACATATGGTGTCTAGAGGAAATGCTACCTTCCTTCCACAGTCTGGCAAATGTGTTTTGAGATAGTCTAATGACAGGAATGATTCAAGGGGTTTCACTGGTGTGCTCTGGCACATGGGTAATCTGGACACAAGTGCTTTTAAATGGCATTTTCAAAACTTTCCATGAGATAATGGTGGTTCTTACAGAATTTACTTCAAAGCAAAACAGATATCTCGAGCCTCTCTTACACATCTAAAGGCACCACACCTTTGAGTCAGACACTACATTCTTCACTGTGCACATCAGAGTTAGGTGGAATAGTTTATCTTTCTAATGAAAAGAAATGATGGGAATTGTAAAGGTTTTGAACAAACGTGTTGTGCTTGTATCTAAATAGGTCTGATATTTCCTTTTATTGATCCCTCATGTGTTGGCTGCCATGGGAAGCGACAGTGTTTCAGCACACGAGAACAGTCATCAGACACAGTTGTGTTAAGTGTTATTGTCATATGATTTAGCTGAATTCATATAAAGGCATTTTGGCTGGTAGCTTCCAACAGCTGGTCCCATTATAATTAGAATTTGTTAGCACTCTTGGTGGTGTATTGTCTATTTTTATGCCCCTGATTTTCTTGCTGGAATGTCTGAAAGGTGTTAGCATGTTGTACTGCTCCATCACCACCTTGTGAAGGTGAGGCGTTGATGGATCATAAGCTGGGTGCCAGTCTTATAATAGGAATCATATGATTTGGGTTCCCTGAGACCACTGCTGGGATAAATAGACAGATATGAGATGATCATGGACCATTTGGGATAGGAAAAGTAAAGGACAGACAATTTACAGGAAATATTTTAAACCTGCTAATTGCTTGGTGATCTGCAGCAGACTTCCATTTGATTACACATTTGGACTGCTTCAAGGCTCATACTGTTTCGGTATCTTTAGCTCTCAGTAGAGCTCCATTAATGATCTAACGTGTAAAGCGTTGGTTTATTAACTCACATGCTTTACATTTTCGCCAAAATCGAAATAAACTGGGAATGGCAAAGGCGGGATTTGAGCTTCTGTGAAGCTGAGCTCATCTGTAGAGGCAACAGAGACACACAGCATGAGCCAAGAGGGCCAGATATGCTGTACTTTTGAAAAGCACAGTGGGTGCCACAGAGAAAAGACTTGGAATCATCTCTATTGGTGTGTTCTTTAAAAGCAGTGTAGCATCTACATGCCTTTCTCTCAGACTTACAGCAAAAGTTGAATTAGTTTGCAAACAAAACAGTAGATGAATCCAGATTTGCCCCTGTTTAGTTAAATGACCTTTGGGAAGTATCTTGGGAGTGTCTCAGGCTGAGTCCCAGATTAGGCAGTGGTGTAACACAGACCATACGTAGCTGTGGAACACAACTACTAAAAAGAACTGAATACCAAGCACAAGTCTCCTGGTTACAAAGTCTGAGGCCCTGATATCACAGGTGTTGTGTTATATCATGTGTTGCATAAACTCAGAATTATATGTAGCCTTGGCCTTAAATATTCCCATCTTAAATTTCTTCTAGAAACTCACTCCTCTGAAGGAAAGTATTTCCAACTCACTATATATTTTAGACAAAATTTCACAGAGAAAGAACAGACAGACCTAGTTCAAGTTAGCTGTAAAAGATTTGAAAGTAATTCTACAGACTAAGGAGTACTAAAGTATAAAGTGCTTAGACTAGTACATACTAGTACTTAGTATGTACTAGAAAAGGGACAAGTAAAAAAACCAGCAAAAATAAGGAGCTTTTATAAATCAGAAAGCTATCCTGAAACTCAAATACTAAATCTTTGTCAATAGTCATTGCAAAGATTATAACAAGAAAAGACGCATGAAATGTTCTTTTTCTTAAAGGAATCATCCTTCCTCACTTCATTAAATAATTATGAAGGATAATATTGTAGTATCATGAAGGGGCTTTCTTTGAGACATCACTGGATAATTCAATATGCAATGACCAACCTTCTATCTTTATGCACTACCTTGCCCACATGTTAGTAGAAAAGTGCCTCCTATTGTTTCTTAACATCAGTTATTAAATGTTGCATGGATTTTTCTTTGTTTGAAGATAAAGTTCACATATTACAAATTAAATACTTCTTTGAAACTTAGAAGACGGAAGATGCAAAAAATTGTTGGCCTGAGACACAGAATGCACTATTTTTTCCCTTTCCTATTTGTTCTCCTATTTATTAATAAAGCAAACAAATCCATCAAAACCAAAACAAAGCTAATTTGTTTGCAGAGAATAAGTTAATTGAAAGACATTGACCACTTATGCTTCCCCACGGCCCCTCCCTCCCCCCGGGCTTGGCCAGTAATATAGCATGTGGTAGATCCTTTATCACCACAGCTAATTGTTTATACTAAAAAGTCAACCTTCCTTGCTGGCATGGATAATCTTGCCAAGTGGAATTATTAGGTCTGGTCTCCTGCCAGAGTTTACTCTCAGACTTCATTATTTAACCGTTTCTTTGTATGGGGCTAGGTTGTCATTGAAGTTGGCACAAATTACTATGCTACTTTTGTGCATACATTCACCAGCGCTGTGGGAACAAAATGAAGGGTCTTGCATACACACAGAGATATTACAATAAGAGGCCTCATTTCCTCTTCCAATAAGTTAACAGCATGTGGAAAGAGAAGCATGGAAAACCATGTGTGAAGAGCACAAAGAACTCAGAACTCATTTTAAGAAAATGTGGATTTTGCATTAATTTTCTTAATTGCCTGAAAATACTTCCTGACAAGGTAGCTCTCTGTCACATGAAACCTTGCTGCCAGACTGGTCCTCATTGCCTACACAGTATGATGTATGTAGACGGACAAAACAATTTCTTGTTGTCTCGATTGTGTGAAAAAAGTTGCCTTTTGAAGAACACAGAGATCTACAGCACACAGTCAAAACATCATCTTGGTAATGTTGATACACTGCAGAAATCTCATAAAACTGTTGAGCCACACTCTGTTTTGTGGTCTTCACTGTAAATGTTATGCAAGCACTGGAGGGTGCATGGCTTATCACAATATTGAGTAAATGAAAGCTGCTATAATCTCAGAGGAATCCTTTATAGTTTTAAATTGACAGAAAGGATGAAAATTCTGATGGAAAGACATATCAGTCATCTGATGAGTTTGAGCAAATGACTGCTCATTAAGAACACAAAGAAAGTCCTACCAGATGCATAGTAGAGGTAGACATACACAGTACAGCAGCAGCATGATTCCTCCTTCCTTTCTCAAACTTCACTGGCATTTCAAAACTCAAAGCACAAAAGTCCACCTGAAAAACAGAAAGAAAAGAATAATCTTTTCCCCACTACTTTCATCGTTACATCATCATCTTCTCTTTTATTTTCTTATCACTCTTCTTTAAATAACCCTCATAAAACAAAATCTTCCATTGTTCAATTATTTAGTAAAAACTGTCCTGTGAGCTGAGAGTATGTCTTCGCCACTGCTGAAGCTGAGCGCCTCTTCTTGGGCTTTCAAAACCTCATTGTGGTCTTCATGTTTCTGAAGGGGTTATTTCAGTGACACAGGAAAACAACATCTTTAAATTTAGTTCTGTCTCTCAAGGAAACAAGGAGGCCATTTTAAGCACTTTCTTGAACTGGAGTTTCTAAATATAAAAGGAACATTTCATTTTTTATAGAAACAAGAAGGAATGGCTGAGAAAGACAGACAAGGATGGAATGCAGTGACAGGAGCCAGCAATTCCTGCATTCTCTCTCTGGTGCTGATTTCTGGGGTCTTTAGTGCATGACTTGGTTCTCGTCCCTTGGTGCCCCTCCCTTTAAAATAGCAATTTTAAATTTAAGCAAAAGCCATGCAAGGCAAATCACCAGCTGATGAGGAACAATTCATTAGCAGATTCTTGGAAGGTGGTGTTATAGTCAAATTGTAGGACAGTTGATCTACCTCACCACAAGAAAGGCTGTTACAGATCATAACTTCTGCATTTTGCTTGCCGGGTTTGCAAGCCTCTGGCTCCAATAAGAGCTGCGTGGTCATCTAAAGGCTGGTAAGACAAACGCAAGAACTTTTGCAAGCATCAAGTCTTCGTAAGTATGACAGAAGAATAAAGAAATCACTACTGATGAATTCCCTTTTGTGAATTGCTAAAGCTACTCAGAAGAGGAACAATTGGAGGCTGAAGATTTCCCCAGACATCATTGTTTGGGGTCATTCACAGTGGGTAAAAAGCCAATCTCTTATGAATGCTGACTCTATTTAAATCCAGTAGGTGCTCTGGGGCAAACATTTAAATTGTAAACAAGGATTTTGACCACAAAATACACATTTTAAAAATACATGATAACTTATGACAGACTGCGTTTTCCTACAGCATAATGTAACATTGTAGTAGGAACCCATGGGCCCGTGGAGTAATTCAACCTCAGGTTGTGTGGAAAGGGTGAAGGAGATGGAAGCTGAAAGACATCGCTTTCAGAGATCTTATACAGGTAGCAAACTGAGCTGTAACTTTTCCATTTCTCTGAACTACTACTTATCCTTGAAGCAATTGGACCTACCACAGTCTTGCTTCACAGCCGTGTGCCGCCATCACCCTTTCAGTGAGTGATAAACATGATTATGTGCCATTGTTCAATTTCTACAGAAAGCTCCTTCAGAGAAAAACTTTATTTTAGAAAGATTCTTAAGATATATCTTTGTCAGTTTCATCTAATCTTCTCATCCTGTAACACTTCTTTTCCTTCCCTGTGCCTCCTTTCCCTTTCTAACTCTGATCTAACTTAGAAAACTGAGTTTCCCAATATCAGGTTTTGTTAAAGTTTTTTTTCTGTTCCTTCCATTCTTCTGACCACACCTCATATCTTTTCTTACCCTATCTCTGCTGATGTAAGATATCCCCAAGTGTTTAGGACCAGACAGGAACAAGACAGCAAAGGACCATGCCTCGTACACCATCCACATCTCACCCATGAAGGGGAGTAAGCGCACAATCACAAGTCCATGCCGTTCCCAGAAAGGTTTGGCATGTTCCAAAACACAAAAAATTTGACAGGTAGCAAGGCAGACGCTGTATCTTACCTTTGCAAGTCTCATCCAGGATCCTTACTCATGGATAGAGCCAGGAGCCTGAAGGTATCTCCTGTCCCTCCTGTCTTGCCACCAGATGGCAGCTACTATTGGTGGAGGAGAAGGTGATTTCCTCCTCTCCCTTGCCATTAATCTCTTCTGGAAGTTGTGGTTACAGCTTGCTGCTGTTGCTACTGCTATCTCACTTGTGATCTTTGGTGAACCCAGGAAAAATGACAGCTGTTTCTTCAATGAGTTTTCGTACCATCAAAGGAGCCTGGGAATCTGTTCCCAATTGTGGACTGGAAGAGGCCGTGCTCAACAACTTTGCCACTCCCAGTTTTTTTCTCCCTTTTAGAAGAGGGAGGTATCAAATAACTTTCCATTTTAAACCATCAGGAAAATTACATATCCTCTACTTCAAGCATACGGCCTTGGAAATCATAGGGCAGGAGGCCTCAGGAACTGCTCTTGCGGCTGCTTAAATGGGATTACTCCCTGCCTTGATTTGATGGTGCTGTCACGGTTTTGGAGCTGTTGGTGTGGCACACAGCATCACAGCACCTCAACAGTCCTGCAACCAAAGACCTTCAACTAAAAACCCTGGGGCTCTAAATTCCAGTTTGGGTGAAGCTGTCCTGGAGTGCAACCAGGGAGACATGGGCACACTAAATAAAACAAATTTGAATTTGGAACATTTCAGTGTTTCTGTGTGTCCACAGTTTTCAGCCAGGGCCTTTCTTTGATGCTGGCTTCCCAGAAAACTCCTGCTAACTTCAGCTTAGCTCCTACAAGTGCACTCTGCAAGGTCACGTGTGTTGCAAAATCTGAGTTTGCAGTTTGTCTATTCAGTTATGGAAATAACTGACTGTTGTGTACATCACCTTCTCGTATTTACCCATGCTAAAATATGGTTTCTAGTTGGGTTTTTTTTTTGCTTTTTGTAGGTTCACTGAGTCAGGGCAGCAGACAAAAGCATATGGGTATTATCTCTCTTCATTGAAAACAAAAGGAACAGCTCTATTTCAAGAGTATGACAGATATGACCGTGGTCCTACCACAGTTCATGCCATTAAGTTTTTGAGTAAGATTTTTCAAATTATCATATTCTGTAGTTCTATGCAACTGAAATATCACATTCAGAGATGTCATAATGTTATGACTCACTAAAGCAATCAAATGCCTCTGTAAAGGTTCAGGGCCTGATCCTTGACCTCTTTAACATGCAGTGACACTTTCTACCCTTACAGATGGCTCCAACACTCTGTAGAAGCAGTACACTGTTTTCTTTCCTAAGAATATTGAGTTGGAATTTTTCTCTTGTGTTGAGGAAGTCATAGCTACAACCCAAAACTTGTTTAGGCAAGCCACAGAAAAATGAGGTTTGAACTACAGACAGAATAAATAGAACAGAAGTAAAATGACAGACAATCCATTTCAGTGGATTTCTCATAGTATTTGTTTACTTTTTTCCAGTTATATGCTCTTGCTGATTTAAATATTCGTGCAAGGGGAGTGAAGCACTTATATGTGGCCTCAGTCAAATATGCTGTGTGATGCAGAAGGCTTGAGGCTGTAAAATGAGATTTGACTTTGTGGTTATGTTTGACAATGTAACATGCCATTTAGTTAATTCCAGGTCTGGGGTTAAAGACATTTGATTGTTCATCTTGCTTTTTGGATTGCCATTTGCAAGACACTTCTCCTTGGCTTGGATTTCCTAAAGAAGATGCAGAGAGTCATCCCAAATGCTCTTGTGTTTCTCAGGATGTGCCATCATTTCCTTCCTAATCCATGCATTAAAGAAGGACTACTGTGAATGAATTTGACCTTTCACATTTTTGTTATACATTTCTTGTCAGGGCCTGGGTGTATCATTTTGTATGTGTCTACAGCAAACACCTGAGCTGCAGCTCTCTTGTTGATACTGAAACAGAGGCCCAAGATACAGTAATGTAACAACCATACTTGAAGCAGAATTAAGTTCAATTTGGCAGAAAAATTAGTTCAAGGAAATTTCAGTTTAGGAACTTTGGGAGGCTGACTGTTGCTTGCAGAATTACGGAATTGTTACTATGTTGACTTCAAGTTCCGCTTTTGCCAAACATGGCTATCTTTCAAATACATTCTCTTTGCTATTTTGGAACTGCAGGTGGGTCTGTTAAATGAATACATGTTAATGTTATGTGGGTGAAGGGGGTCTTTTTGTTCCCTCTTAGGAGCAACACAGAATTTCGGAGAGTTTATTTTGTTTTCTTCATTGTTTGATTTTTTTAAAAATGTAAATGTAGGTCTCACCTAAAAGGAGGTGAATGAAGTACATGGTATCTAAAAGTGCCATAAGGCTAGAAAGTGATACTGAGATAATAACTCAGATGTTTTAATTCAGACTTTTTAATTCCTTAGGGTGTTTCACTTCCTTGTGTTATAGTTTATTGACACAGATCTCTCTCTAATCATTGCTCTTCAGGCAACATCTGGTTTCTAAAATTTACTTCAACCATTCACCCTGAAAACCAGCTTAACTGCAGCATCGTTACAGAACACTTCTTTTGTACCTCCTTACTCAAGAGTGTTATTTCTGAACTACTTTTTTTTCCCTCTGGGAAGGTACTGTAGTCCACAAAGAAAGCATGGTTCCAGGGCATGAACAGTTATCTTCCTCTTCGCCCTGCTGTTTGTATTGTATAGTATGTGCATGTGTTTGGGGCTCACCGTTCTTTCTTGATGTCTCCATACCGTAACACTTAAAATGCAGGTTTTCTCACTCTCCCCTCCCCTGCTCCTCCCTTCCTTCCTTCCTTCCTTCCTTCCTTCCTTCCTTCCTTCCTTCCTTCCTTCCTTCCTTCCTTCCTTCCT
>NW_010526299.1:0-4971 GCF_000687285.1 Phaethon lepturus | reverse complement strand
TCCCTCCCTTCCTTCCTTCCTTCTTCCCTCCCTCCCTCCCTCCCTCCTTTCCTTTGTTCCTCCCTCCCTCCCTTCCCTCCCTCTGCTTTCTTATTATCTCCTTTTTTCTTTTCTTTTTCTTTTTCTTTTCCTTTTCCTTTCCCTTTTTCTTTTCCTTTTGCTTTTTCCCTTGCCTTGCCTTGTCTTGCCTTGCCTTCCCTTCTCTTCCCTTCCCTTTTTCTTCTCCACCTCTCTGTCTCTTTTTCTCTCTCCTCTTTCTCCTTCTCTCTCTTGTTCTTTCTCTCTTTTTCTCTCTTTCATCTACACATTAAAATGAATAAAAGGTCACTGAAAAAACAAACAAAAAGAGAAATTCAAAGCACAGTTACCACCCCCCCACCCCAAATTACAGTACAACACAGTTGAAACTTGAATCTGGTCAAAGAGAATATATAAACTTTGCTAGTCTAATAAGAAGCAGATTTTGAGGGCTTTGTTCTTAACAATTACTAGGAAACTGAATGTAAGAAATATTGAAGCACAACATGAAGATTTCAAAAGTAATGTTAACTTGCACACATTTAAAAAGTATCGTGTGATATACTATGATAAAAGTTCTATTTATTAGTCAAAATTGAAGTTAAATATGCATTTCAAGTATGATAGCACAGTATCTTTACTCACTACACCTACATTATAGACCTTCATTACTATTTCCATAGATTTAAATTGGCTACTCATCATAATCCAAAAAGCATTAAAAGATCAATTATCTATTACAAACTCAGATAAAAAATGTATGAGGCTGAAGCAATGCCAAGTGAATTATAGCACGAGAACACTAACTTTTTCATTTCCTTTTTAATTTAGAACTCATGTTGTCTTGTGAGTTTTACCACACCCTCTTACTTTCACATTTGCACAGTTCTTTGTTTTCACCAGTAGCACAGGAAAACAATTCTGGTATAGAACATTTTTAAAACAAAGGAATCAATGAGGTGACTAGATACATTCTGAATCTGGAAGACCAAGTCAAGCTTGTCTATATATATGGACAATATATATTGTCCATATCAGGCTGCACAACAGATAATCAGGTAGACAAGCAATTGTCAGATTTATGAATAATGATCTTTACAAGTGCAGACAGCAATATGCCTGAAAGTCTGCTACATATTCAGATATATTTTGCAATTAGCCATTCCTATACAAAGTTAGGATTACATCTTTCACATGTATACTCAAAACAAATGTACAGAGAGATAACTGAGCATTTGTTACTCTGCAGAGAGAAAGCAGAAGAGGTTCTCTCACTGTTGCTGGATAGGGACATGTGACCCTGCGAAAGGATGAAGAGGATCAAAAGCAGCACCTCTCACTATCATTTGAACTGGAAATCCTCACCCTGGGCAATATACATCCAACTATGTTTTATGACTGTAGCAAGCTGAAGGCATGTGCAAAACTCTCAAAGACCGTACAAATAAAGGAGTGTTGGGAAAAGGCAAGAAAAGAATGTCTGATTTTCAGTGTGTGGTGGGAATGGTATCTCGTTTTATTTACTTAGACTACCTTCACCTAAGAGTCACTTTACTGTAAGCTCATCAAACATGTCTTTCCTTAATCATTGTAATCCTTTTTGATCCAATCCTGCAAGGTGCTAACCAATGGCCAAAGATGCTCAGCAGTTCTCTCTAGGATGGGAAGATCTGTGTAAAGTTCAATAGTTAGTCTGTCCATTTAAACCTGAGTTGATTTAGCAGGCTAAGCCTGTGCTGGAGGCAATTTTTAAGCTTTTTAACCTTAAATGCTTGATTTCTTAGACACAGGAAGAACTGCTGTTTGAAGCTGATCCAAGGAGGGGGAGGAGGAGAGACCTGGCAGATGTCAATTTGAGCCCTAGTAATAACAACCTCCTCCAAGCAATCTAACTCATCAAGCTAATAGTTACTCAGTCTGATCCTGCAGTGCCTCAAGTTTTATTTCTGTTCGGGTCTTCCTGAGATAAGGCTTTAAAAGGAAAAAGGAAAAAAAAACCCAACAAAAAAACAGTGGAAAGCAAAACATATATAATCAACTGTCTGCAACTTTCTGGCACAATGAAGCCTGGAGTGAAAAGTCTCTAATGTAAATGATCCACAGAGATCGTGAGAATATTTGGTGTCACAAAAACACTGAGATATGTGTCTGATATTAAGCTGTTAGACAAGTCTCCACATACCTCAGAAAGTCTATGTTTGCACAGTAGTTTAATGGTTGCAACTGGAGCAGTAACTTGTGGGCCAGTGGCAAACAACAGGTACAATGAACATTTCAATAAAATAAATTAGGCAAAAGAAATATAACCATCAGCACAGAATACTGTAGCATACTTCCAAAGTATGTTACTGTCTAGCAACACTTTTATAAGGCACATAGGGCTTAAAGCAGAGATGGTTTCCTATGGAAAAGCCAGCTGGTCAATGGCTTATTCCCACTGACACATGCATAATCCCAGATCTACAGGAATTCAGCATGGTTGTAATCTCTGCTGCTGAGACTAGTACTTAGCTCCCTGAGATGACTCCACAACCATAACAGATTTTTGTTCCATTAGGTGGAAAACAGTCTTCTAATGTTTGGTGTTATTAGATATTCAGTCCTCAGAGTGCACTGGGGAAAAAAAAGAGGGATGGTGTCATGAACAATAGCTAACATCCAAATGTGAAACCTTAACTCCACTAAACTAAATGGGATTTTTACCCCATACCATTGTGTCCACAAATTTGGTCTAGCCTAGAGCCCAGGGTGTTGCCAGGTCTTCATACAAGGAGAGAACAAATAAATAATAACATTAAAAAAACCAAAAGATACTGCCTTTCTCCCCAAGGTACAAGGTGGGCAAGACCTTCTTCTGTTTTTTAATGGTAGAACAGCTGTGATTCTCTTGACTGTCTCTCTCTGAAGCACAGAGCCTCTGGGAGTTTTCGTCTGGGGGATGGCATAACCCAACTGAAGAGCTGCTCCACAATTAACCTTTTATGGAAGAGATGTCCTAAAGAATTTGCAGGAAGTTTTTATGTCTTTAAGAATGAGAACCGAGAGTCACATATGGGTCCAACAGTTGGCAAATTATGGCTTGCCTGTCAGTATGAAATAACATTCAAATAATTGTATAGCTATTTTGTGTAAGTACTTTCATTGGCTCTTCAGTGATACCTACCAAGCATGAGGTAAGATGCAAAGATTAAAACCTGTAGCTGTAACTTGGCACATGTAACTCAGTTTTGTGGTGAATTCAGACACTGAGTGTATTTGCAACTTCACACAAGGTTTTTCATTCCCAGATTTGTCACATTCTGGAGTGAACAGACATTGGGACTCTTCCAAAGGCTTTTAGAAATTATTTTAATATTTTTATTATTAATTTTGGCATATTATTGAGGAGTGGAACTTGTGGCTATTGAGTTATGGAGTTCTTTCAGATTGAGGTCAAAACTGACATAAGTGTGATTGTCTTGAAAAAATCCTTAGAAGTCACAGCAAAATCCATGAAAATCATCAGACATCGCAAAAGGACAGGAAGAGCAAAGGCTGAGCCAGTGGCAAGGGCAGGGTGGGGGAGAGGATGAGCTAATTCACAGTGCCTACATGTATGATCCTAGTTTTTACCAAGAACATTTATGTTGCAGGTTTGGAAAAAGAGTACATTCTCTGTTTTGTAGCATAATAAATTGGGTGGCACAGAACTACTCGACAAACCTGACAGTTCAGTTACAGCTCCTTTACAGCAATATCCATTTTGTGCACAGTTCGAATTTCAAATACAGAAAGTACTACTGAAAATGGGAAAAAAATTCTGACCCTACCGTCCTTGCTTTAAAACTGGGCACCCTTCAGGCACACGATTCACTGTCCTTCTTTGGCGTAAGAGGATGGAGGAGGGAAGGCAAACATTGTGGTAAAAGCGGTTTATGTTTTTCTCATGTCTACTTCATAAAGGCAGCACCATTTATAACCAAAAGTCTTTATTATGGTTTTGGCCCCAAGTGTACATCCACTGGCAAAGTTGTCCCCGTGAAAAACAACAGCGGCAGTAACAAGACAAAAAAACACATAGGAAAAACAAGGCAATAAAGCTAGAGCATAGTGCTGCAGATGTACAGATAAAAGCCTTATAAAGTAGACCTTGTATGGTCTGGCAGACCCACCACAGGACCTGAATTTCAACTCACTAAACCTAGAAACATATAACAGTGCAGTAATTCTTTTACACTGGGAGCAAAGCTGCTTGAGATATTACTTCCAGCCACTGGCAGGGAATGCAATTTATTTGTGTTTTTGATCTTATACATTAAAACAAAACAAAACTCTTCTGACTTCTGGACAAGCAGAACTGGTGTTAAGGTTAAGCTAATGCTGTAGCTCTTCAGTCCAGGAATGCATTTCTTATTTGTACTAAGGCCAAGTTCATTCACTTATATTTTCACTAAAGCCACAGTCTTTTGAAGATGTTGCACTTGGCCTTCCACCCTGCCAAGTTTCTAAATTACAATGTGCTGTGTCGATGAGAAAACTGAAGAAGATTTATTAGAAAAAGGTGCCAGAATGTTTCGCCCTCCCCCGCGTCAGGCCAGGGTAATAGCAGCACATGAAAAGACACTGTCAATACATTTTGTCCCTCAAATTTATAAAGAATTTTCCTTTCCCAACACTGCTTGTAAAAACATTGAAAATAACTTGAAAAAGTTTACTGATCTCTCAGATCTCCTTGTGCACTTCCACTCAAAGAGAACAGCTGTCTGCATGTCCTGTCACTCTTTTGTTATCACAGTGGCTACAGACAGCAGAAAGACTCATCATATCAGTGAAATATAAACTACAATTTATAGCCTTATTGATGAGAAATTTATTAATTGGGGATTGTCTAGATGGATTAAATGAAGCAATAAATCAAAACCAAGCTTCATTTTAGTTGGGTTGAAGAATCACAGAATCACAGAAACATTAAGG
>NW_010526298.1:300-16932 GCF_000687285.1 Phaethon lepturus | reverse complement strand
ACGCTGTCAAAGTCTTTACTAAAGTCCAGGTCACGGGCAACACTGCGAAGCCACAGTAGCGTACATTACTGCCTGCCTAGGCAGAGGTCTGGAACACCTGAGTGCCAGTACGGGCATACTCACGCCACACCGAGGGAGCACTACAGTGCAGAAATGCCCTGGCAGCGGGGCTGGGTTAGGCTGAGCTTAGGATGAGAAGAAAACACCGCTTTCAAGTACTTTTTCAAGTTGGCAACTTGCTTTTCAGGAGCTATCGAGCAACCCAGATGCCAAGATCCAAAAGGTGAGGGGCTTCCTTGCTGCCCCTGGTGAGGGGAGGTGGTAGGGCTGGCTTGTGCCTTTGGGGCTGCACACATGGCTGGGCAGAGGTGGGGATCACGTGCCGCCATCACCACCTCCCATGGTGGCACTCAAGCAGCATCAGTTGGGAATCCCTGGCATAACTGATGGATGAATGAAGAAAGCAAAGTTGAGTCAGTCTAAGCTTAGCTTCTCTGGTCCTGACCACCCTTACTTTTCCACACCCATAGTTCTGGGGACTGAAGATACTCTGCACTCACAGGAGCCAAGTCCTTATGCACACTGACTGCATGGGTCTCCCACGGTACCAAGAGCTCTTCCTGAAAGGATGATAACGTAAGGTGAGAGTATCCAGAGCCTTATAGCAAGTTATCACCTCCTCAAAGCACTTGGCTACATCATCTGAACCAGGGAGCACTTGGTAACATGCTGAGTGGTTGTCCTGAAGAAATGCTTTCGGCAGTGGGTGTCCAATGCTCAACTGTGCTCTCTCTCATCAATATAAAATAACAAATTTAATCCTTCAATAATTTATTTCTTTATATCAGAAAATGTTTTTCAATTATACGTTTAAGTTTGTAACTTTCAACACAAGAGTAAATATACATAGAAAAATCCTAGCTGTGCAAATTTCAAGTTGCATTGTTTCAAATAATATAAATATTTTCATAAAACATATGTTCACATTAAGGTTCACAAAATATATAAAATTTAACAGAAATAAGTCATGAGTTATTTAATTTTTTTTTCTTTTTGAAAACTGTTTTCTGATAACTAGAAAAAGATTCTAAACTTGAGAAGCAACTTAGAAGAGGTATCACCTCCAAAACCATAGCAGCAAAACAGATGCTGAAAACTTAAAAGGTGTGAAAGGAGAAGAGAGAAGCAGATACCAGGCACAACAGTAAAGGCAAAGTCGCTAAAGAAAGTATTGCAGATTGAGAAGTGGATGCATGAACTCCAGGAGTAAAATCTCAACCCTAAAGCACTCCATCATCGAGCTCCAAGCTGTTCGCACGATAACAGAATCACATTAAGGATAACAGACAGAAGTGTGACAGAAACGGGGAGGGAGGGTAGGGACAGCAGCACACATATTCCCGACAGTTACAATGCAAGAGAAGAGAATGGCTCTGGTTTCAGAACTGAAGCCAAAGACAAAGGGCTTTGCGTGGTTTTTTTGCCTGTTGGAGGCAATTCCTTCCATCCGAGTGGGGAACGGCAGGATTCAGTTTTCCCATCACATGCATATGCTCATGAAAGTTGTTTCTGTAATCAGCTGTCTTTCCAGCTGTCTTGGGATTTGGGAAAGGATCTAAATGCTGGTTAGGTTAAGCATGTTAAAGGAGCAGACCACTGCTGGTCTTGTTTCTGGCTGCGGTTTGCTGAGGGCTCTGGAAACACAGAGCCGCTCGCCATTAACACCCTGGACGCCTGCCGGAGCTCCTGCCTTGACGAGCTCTGTAAGAACGCCAGCAGGGACGTGGGCAACCCAAAGCAAGCTTCTTCAGACATCAACCGCAAGTTGCATCAGCCTATCCTGGGGATCCCTCTCAGGAAAGACTTGCCTCTGACTGATGTACACAAACACAAACAGCTCCTGCATCTCCGACAGTAGCCACGGCTCCTTGCCCGGGAGCAGGGGAGGTATTGAGAAAGAGGCAGAACTGGGAAGTTCTCTGGAGTCAAATGCTTCACACTTCCTCCTGGGAAGTCCAAGAATTAAATACAGCATTGTAGGAGCTTAGTCATGAACGACAGCTCTGTGCAGACGGCAGCCTGCCCTTCTCAGTAGTCCTTGTATGCAGTGTTTAGAGGAAGTAGACATTTATTCCCATTCTTGGGAATAAACATGAACACGAGCAGACAGCTTATATTTCCTCCCGCTCTCCCACCCCCAGGACTGTTAAGTGTTTTGGATATAGCACCGTTTCAGTGAAGGAAGTAGCTGGTATCGCTTTCTTGTTCTTTACCAACTCCTCCCCTCTGCTAGCCATAGATCTGTTTGAACTGGTAGCATTCATTGCAGTAGCCATTGCACTTGGCATTGCCATAGTGATCACAAGCAGGGGCTCGGCAGCGTTGCTTCGGGGGCTCCTCTGCGGCCGGGTCCCTGGCGCACCCCGACGGCGCGAGCTGACCGAGGCGCTGGCAATCCTGGCACAAGTCATCGCTTCTGCAGGCCAGGTTGTTTCTACATGAAGCCACAGCACACTGTCTCTTCTGGCTGCTCAACGTTGCTCGCTGCAAACCTCTGTGCTGTCCCGTTCTCTTGAAAAAATGTTAAAACACATTGTCAGTTGCTGTGCTGGCAGCATAAGCGGCTTTTCATTCACTTTCAACTCTGCTCATGGTTTGTATAGGTAACCACTGGGGGCTGTTGCAGACACATGCTTCTTCTGAAAAGTACAATACTAAGAGCCAAGTTGTGCCTTACCAAAAAAAATCACAAATTCTGTCATTTCTTAGAAAAAAATGTTTTTTTGTCTTTAGTAATTCTAAAGTAATCTCTCAATTCTAAAAGGTCCAAAACTAACCAAAAGAAAAAAAATCTGTAACAAAGAAAATCTGTGATGGGCTCTATGAAAAAGGCAACATGAAGCGAGTGAGATCCCTTGATGGAGTTGCATAGCTCTAAGAGTAAGAATGAAAATCTCTCCCTGGTCAGCAAAGAAACCAGATGTTGGTCCAATTGCTTCCACTGAAATTGCTGGTGAAATCCCAGCTGAGGTGAAACTGAACATGGCCTTGATAACCCTAAACTGAGAATGACTTTTAGGAGTGCTGCTCAGTTGCAGCAGTAAAAAAAAAAAAAAAAACCCACAAAAAAAAGGAGACACTCTATGCTTGTCCTTCCATGATACTTAGGATGCAGTCATTTGAGGATTTTCTAGTACGCATCCAGAGTTGTTCTCACAAGAGCAAAATATGCAGCGCTAAACGAGAGGAAGATTTTGGGAAGTTCACACTTACTTCTGGCTGTCTCACCAGCTGTTCTTCCGTCCTCCTGGCTTCCTGAAATCTTTGGTTCTGGGCTTTAATGAAGCAGTTCTGGCAGTACCCTTCGAGCATCATGCTGCCCAGGGTGCCACATTCACGCCGCTGGCAGGACACGGTATTACGGAAGGCGGCAGCGGAGGTCCCAGGCTGACTCGCTGCTGAGGACTTCCTCTGAGATCTCCTCTGGTGGCGTAGCAAAGTGCTGTCTGTAATGCAAAGTCAGGACATGAGGAGTCTGAATGTGCCCAATAGATCTGATGACCCAAAGCAACTACAAAAAGCTCCCCAATTTAAAAATAAAAAATAAAAAAACCCACCCAAAAACCTACTAGCCTCAAACATGGGTTTTGGACAATCCCAAGACCTCTCAGTTGATCCACTTTCCTCCATGTTACATAAATAAGGGAGCTAATACAGCCTGATTTTCATATCAGTTGTTGTTGAAACAGCTGATTTGGGAAAATCTTGCCCTCAGTGGGAAAATGAGACCCCATTGAAGTCAAGAGGAATTTCACCTTTGGCTTCAGCATGTCGTCTGTGACCTACCCTGACGCTTCCCTTTCGGCCTCCCCCATTTCACGTGCATGGGGTAATGGAAGCGCAGGGGCAGAGAGCCTGATGGGAAAAAGTGCCGTATGCTTTTTAGTGTCGTGAAGCAGTCTTATATACTCCACAATCAAAAGGAAAATATTTTCATTGTGAACCACGCTGGAAAATAAGCTATTGCAAGCTGGCATAGAAGTTTCCTAATTTGAAAGTATGTGGGAAGCACAGCATTGGCACGCTTGTCAGCGGTGAAACAGTCTTAAGAGAGATGCAGTAATTCTTCCACCCTCTACACCCAAGGCCTTGTTGCCTGTGTAACAGGGCAGTAGCATGAAAGATGTAGACTTTATGCTGTGATTTATTCACAGACTATCATCTTTTTGAAGGCCTGCCTTTAAACACACATGTGCATGCATGCACATGATACTACCAAGGAAGGTACTATCTATCTACCTATATAATATCTATCAAGGTAGATTATAACAATACACTCCTAAGTGTCTCCAAAATGCAAGCACATTATTTACAGTCAACTTCTACTTGCACTGCTTATCAAGGTGACTGCAGTAGTTACTCCAGAGCATTATACCTATTACATCCAGAATGGATATGGCTCTTCAAATTCATCCCAAGCTTTTTAAAAGCCTTGCTAACGTAACTGGTTTTCAGTAGCACCGATACAATAGCATTTCCCTCACCAACTCCTACAACTTGTCTAGCTTTGACCAAACCATGACTGCCGTGGACGGTGGGGAGGGATCAAAACCCACTCCGTTTGAGCTAGTTTTGCTTCCATGAAAGCCAACGGGAAGTTTTGCAAGAGATTTCACAGGTGTCCCACACTGTTACTATGTGCCCCTTTACGGGATAATAACGGCCAAAAGAGCACCTTCTCCTCACACTGCTGCTTCTGCTGCACAGCGTTTCCATCGCTCCCTGCCCTTTCAGCACCCAGTGCACACAGAGCTTCATAGATCGAGGAGGCCGATCTGCAGCCAAAGGGTGCCAGAGCTCATCGCGTCTCCACTTACCGTGGTTTTCCCTGTACTCAAAGAAACACAGCGTGCAAAAGCCCTCATTCTGCGATGTCCCAAAAAACTTGCAGCCAGGTTTCCTGCAGCGGTTACCTCCCCTCTTCTCCTCAGGAGGCAGCACCGGCGGCAGGGGCTCCTCGCCACGGCTGTTGGGACCCTGATGGCAGGAGTGCTGAAGGAGGTTCTGCGAGATCTGGGATGGGTCAGACGTTGATCTCTGATGGCACATGGGCAGGAAGGCAGGGCTGCCATTTGAGGAGTGCTCTGTAGTCCTTTTGAAGCAAGTGCTGCATATGCCATTGAAGGTCCTGTTGGCCTTCTGATGGCACACCTTGCACGTGGCACAGTCTAAATGTCCCCGGTCATCTGAGTTGTTGCAAGGACCGAGCTGTCTGGAGTTGTAGCAGCGTTCGCAAAGCCCATTGCGTTGCACATTCAACGTAAAGGGGCAGTCTGGCGTCCTGCATTTCATGGCCGTGGTCTCGCTGTACAGGAAAAGGCTCGGAGCAGTCGGAGGTGCGGAGCGAGGCCCTGTTACAGGCTCTTCGGGCACCCATCCCCCAGGTTCACAAATGTCCCCACGGGAGGAGCCCAACCCAGCTGCCTTCAGTTTCTCAGGTGCTGCTTTGGAGCTCTGCTTTCTTCCTTTGCTTCCCTGGGACCTCCGCTCAAAGCACTCATGGCAGTAGGGCTGGGTGTTCACAGACATGTAGAAAGGGCAGTTTGGTGTTTCACATTTCACCTGCAAGAGGGAGAGCTGGGAAAAAGACAGTTCCTGTCTGTTCTTGGAGCAGGTTTCTCTCCTAACAGGTTCAGTATTCTCCTGCCACTTCTTGTACTCGTGCTGTACCAGTTGAAAGTAATCTTCCACAAGGTTTATTTCTTTGGGTATGTTGCCTTCATCTAACCTGACAACCAAAAAAGGAAGATTGCATCAGTGTTGAAAAGGGCAGATGGTGGGGGTCGAGGCAAATACAAGCAATGTGGGGAGGAAATGTGGATATAATGCCCATCCATATTACTTAGCTAGAAGATCCAGGATGTTAAACTGTTG
This sequence comes from Phaethon lepturus, assembly GCF_000687285.1. Taxonomy (NCBI): domain Eukaryota; kingdom Metazoa; phylum Chordata; class Aves; order Phaethontiformes; family Phaethontidae; genus Phaethon; species Phaethon lepturus. The sequence continues at coordinate 10,998 of NW_010526298.1, read as the reverse complement.
CTGTAAATGGAAATAATTTTAAAAGCAGGTGTTCAGTGATGTCAAATTGAGACTTTCGCATGTAAAGAAGTATTCTTAAAAAGATTTTCTAGGTGAGGGTTTTCTGACTGATAGCTGTTTGCAGGAAGAATATGGATAATCTCTCAGAAGCTAAAAGAAAAATCTCCCTCAATCCTGAATTCCTCTGAAGACCCGTGCTTAGCTGAGCTTATAATGGAAGACCCCTCTTCTTCACCAGCCCACACTAAGAACAAGCCTTTCCCCCAGTAGGCTCAGCGTTTCATGATACAGTTTATCATGATATCTACTCCTGGTTTTGCCCTGTTGGGTCTGTATCTAGCAGCGGAATTCTTCAGACAAACTACAGGGCTTCAGTGCATTGTGTAAAACGCTAGTATCCATCACACCATCCCTACTCTGCCCCTGCCTGCAGGGAAAACCCCACACGGGGGCTTCACCATGCCACAGTTGGGAGGATGAGGAGCTGGCGTTACTGGTAACACTCAAGAACACATCCATGTAGTGGGACTAGGGAATATGGATTGCTGCTCTTTAAGTATGCATATACCCTTTGGGCAGGAGGACTTCAATTTTCAAGGCTCCCAAACCACCACTCCCCGAGTGGTAATGGAAGTAGAGACAGAGGACACAGGGAGTCGCTTCCCTCCCACACTCGTGAAGGGGCTGGGCAGACACCGGTGCCAGCGTTCCCTAAATGCGAGAAGCCGATGGGTGCCACCAGCTGCCCCCTGCATGTTGCCGACGCTTAACTGTCATGGGGACGAGCGTAGATGCCGGTTCCTCCACCGGCCACAGCTTCCTGCTACTGTCGCACTGCAACAACCCAGGGTGTCAAGGCATCTGCGCTAAGAACATACCACCAAGTACTTTCCCTAGGGCAGCCAAAATCATACCAGCCACCCTTTATGCAATGTGCCCTTAAATAAAGTGCAAGAGTTTGGTCTAACTAGTTCCTGGGTTTAACTACTCTTCAGCCACCCTCCTGTGTAATCTAAAAGTCAGTGAAACTAATCCACTGGGTTTACTCTTCTAAAATACTAGTTTCAGTCTGCTAAGTCTGAAGACATTTTTGCCTTTATATTTGATACTGGTCTGAGCTTATGCCATTTCAAAGCGTGTCAACAGTAATGCCAGTATTTCGTGTTTCAGACAGTAAACACACGTGCTACTGTGGAAGGAAGGAAAGACCGAAGGAACACACTGGGCTGCCCAGCTCCTCCCACCTCTGTAAACAAGATAACTTTGAGGAAACAGGAATGACACTCACTTTGCAGCATTGATTAGATGGGTTGTACCATGATCCCAGCCTTGCACTGGAATTTCTATCACTATCAAGTAGTCTTTTAGCAGCTGCTCTTTCTCCCTCTCTTCTGCGTCTGTCAGAAAGTGCACACTCAAATCCTCAAATCTGCCTAGTTCACTGGTGACCAGAGGGACAGCCCGGATTTCTGTGGGGAAACAAGATGGGTTAGCATATATATGTATTTTACCAAGCAGGAGTAACCACAAGATGCAACACATGGAGATGTCACCACTGCTGCTGAATTTTGGAGAGAGGAGAACGGCTGGCAAGAGCAACCAGTTTCTAAACAGTAACACTGGGGAAGGACATGTTTGCACCACAAACCTAGCCCCATCCCATGGGAGTTTTAGTGTCCCCATAGCAATTTTCTTCTCAGTGTGGGCAGCACTGTAGATCTGAGTTTGTTATACCTTTCCATGGTCAAGCATTGGAACAGGCTGCCCAGGGAGGTGGTGGAGTCACCATCTCTGGAAGTATTCAAAAAACGTGTGGATGTGGCGCTTCGGGACATGGTGGCATTGGGTTAATGGTTGGGCTTGATGATCTTGAAGGTCCTTTCCAACCTTAGTGATTCTGTGATTCTGTGGGATGATGCCCCAACCTGAACCTAGAGAACTGCTCTCTGCTCAGAAGAGGGGCATTAAAAATGGTAAAGCGTGTATCTCATTATCCCTGGGTGGTGGTGCAGGCAGTGGTACACAGCTGTGAGACCATGTCCTTCAAAGCTGCTTCTCTTACGATGGGGTGTGGAAAGGAAGCCAGAACACAATGAAGCAGAGGCCACTCTTTGACTGATCCAAGCCTGCAAGCAGATGAGTTGTACTCTACTTTCAACCAGCATTTTGAAGACAACCTTTAGTTTCTATTCAGATTTACAGACAAAGCTGTTTCTGCTCACACTTTAAGAATGTATTCCAAAGGAATCTTACATTTATTTTAACTTTTGAAATGCAAATCTAAACCAGATTATATTTTAAATGGTTTATCAGCATGATGATATTGAAGAGGCTACATGAATACCAAACGAGGTACTTGAAAAATACCTGGCCCGCTGTCCTTCAGAGTCACTAGTGGTGTAAAATGCATGTTGTCGTAGCCGAGCACAATTGGGTATCTGTAGCATTCTTCAGCTGGCCAAAGGAGAGGCAAATAAATACCACCAACATTCAGAGGAGCAAAACTGGAGCCTGACTCTAAGCTTCTCACCACTTTATCTGCATAAGGAAGAACAAGAGAACACAAATAACTATGTGCTACAGGCAAGAGAAAACATATTCTGGGTGTTTTAGAACAATTGCTGAAAACGCCCACTTCTGAAATGCATTTACCTGAAAGCAACAATTATCAAAGTAAGATTACTAACACAGCACAGAGTAACACGAAGAGATGACCGGCTAGGCAACTCACCTGCAAGGACAATGACTGGCCTTCTGAGGATGTTAGCAAGGATGAAGATGTGGATTTCTTCCAGCGCGTTATATGGAAGCCTGTTTTGAGCCCCGGATGTTTCTGGGGAGGTCATTTCAATGAGGTATTCCCACTCCTCCTCCCAGTTCTGAGGAAAGAAACAGCCGTCAGCAACGTCAGCACTCAGAATAATCACATTTTCCCATTTCCTCCAAAGGAAGACTCTTCCTGCTCTCCACTAACAATGGAATCCGTGAAGCCAAAACCCAAACAAAATCAGCAAAGCAATGCTGATGAGCACTCACAAAACAGTACCGTTCCCGCAGGCCACCTTACCCGGGTGTCATAGTGGAGTCCCGTTTCTACAAACTCCTGGGATTTAATAGCCTCCCGCTGCCAGCGGAGCTTGAAGTTCCGTGTGTCAATCTCCTTGAGTGCGCTAAATAACGTTTTTCTTAAGACGAGGTCGATATCTTCAATACCCCACATGTACTGCGATGCAGCATGCATGAGGCAATTTCCATCACCTGCAAAAAAAGAAAAAGTACATTATTTTTAAAGGGCTACTTAAATAAAACCCCACAAGCACGTGGGATGTAGAACTATGATGCAGATATGCATATTCCCTGTGCACTTCTCTCTAAGCCTCGGACAGAAGGGTTTTAACAAGAAGACCACAGCTATGAGCTCTCTGCTCAGAGGAAGAAAGGAAGAAAGTCCCCTCTCTACTGGTTTTGTCCCTTCACTGGTTGGTGTTGAGCTGTCATTCAGCAATGGTGGAAAGCCTGCTCCTTACCTTACTCAACTTAGACTGATATAATGAACTGAATCCTGGGGTCAATTGCAAATGTCAAGCAGTTGAAATAGCTTTTAAACACAACAAAGTCAATGTAAAATTACAAAACAAGGTGCAAATCTCCCTCATTGGTGTTTATACAAGTAGACCTGATGGCACAGGATAGAGATAATGGAAATCCCTACGAATACACTACAGTAACACCAAGCCTCACATCCCCTGATGAGCACGGCATTGAAAGGCTTGGCACTTGGCTGTGCTTGATGGTGGAATTTTATTAAAAGGGACAGAAAGGGAAGAGTAGGTGATTTATGCAAAGCAACTGTAGGAACACCTCTTGCCTTCCTCTCAGAACTGATAGAATGCTGGCCTGTTAAGTATTTTGTTTAGAGCGTTGTTTTTCTAAAACACAAAGTTGAAACTAAATAAATGAAAACCACAATGATTTGATTTTCATTTAGACACACTCCTTGCATTGAGAAAGTTCTCTTTACAGGTAGGAAGGAAAGAGATGTTCTGCAATTTCAGAGGGGAAGAAACTGAGAATCAGAGGAGTCTACTAACTTAATTAAGAGGTGTGACAAACTATGCCTATGGCTGGGTTTCAAATTCTGTCTCTAGTCATCTTCTTCAAAAGGAGGTATCTCCCCTGAAAGGGAGACGTCAAGAATCATTACTGTCATATCTTCAGATTCAAAACTAGGTCTGCTGTTTACTACAGTGGTAAACAGATTCACCCAATGCTAAGAAACCACAGCAATTTCCTTGGAATAGATGACATCAACCATGGTAAAGCTACTAGATTTTTCTCACGTGGGAAAAAGAACCCACCCAAAGAACTCCCACAAAAGACTTATACCCAGCTTACCGCATGCATTATGAGCTCAAGTACACCATTTGTGAACACTTTTGCTACTTTTCCTATGAAACTGCAGAGAAAAAGATAGAACAGACCCCAGATGCTGAAGACAACATAATCTGAAATCTGCTTAACACTTCATAAATTGCTATGGACTCAGTGCGTGTCAGGCTCCTGCAAGTGCCCTCTGGTCTCTGAATGTTGTCTTGCAAAGCTTACTTCAAATCTGCAGGCTGAGCTCAAAAATCAGGGAACATATATGACAGAAAAACTGACTGGGTTTCCTTCTGACCAAGAAAGATGACATATTAATCCTGTTAAAATTTTCCCTTTGCAAAATCTAGAGCAAAGATAAGATTCCTCCCCCCCGCCCCGAGAGCTCACTTTCAGTTCTTTATTGAGAAGCACTGCCCAAAATTCCTTACACAGCGCTTGGAATTCCCCCGCGCCGTTTGACTAGCAATTGAGCAACAGTTGTACTTTTTGTTCTGTGGTGCACAGGGCTGAACAGCGAAGCCTCCCTTGGACTTTCCCGGGGGGTGTGGCTGGGCAAGCTGGAATGAATGCCGATTCATTATACAAGCGAAATCTCTACAGCCAATAGATGCTGAAATTTTTAAATTAAAAAAAAAAAAACAACAGAAAAAAAAGGTTTTTTATTTTTATACCTTCTACTGCTTTCCTTCTGTCTTTCATTCACATGTCTGCAGATAAATGTGTGGTGATTCAAAAGGGCTTTTTTAAATTCAAAAAAACCCACACCACTCCACAAACTCATGTACATATTAGGTAAAATATACATCAAAAGATCCTGTAGGAAATACTTTCTCTGTTTTCAACAATTACAACCTTCATCAGAAAAACCCCCAGAATTTTCTGAAGAAAGCTCACCATTGGCTGAAAGAACTAATACATTCCTTTCACATCTATGGGTTAAGCAGCTAAATGCTTTAAAAAATAACATTCATGCCATGTGGGAGAAACACACCCACACCCACCCATGTTATTTTCTGGGACAATACAGGGCTCCTCCAGGCTTCTGTCCCTGCTTTCAGGGATCCTCTCCTTCATTCCAGTCTAACGTCTCTCTCCTGCAAATGTCCCTCACTGCAACTACTTTGCATAAACCAGGTTCCGAAAGCCACTCCTTCTACTCATGCACTTAATGACCCTAAAGCACTGAACTGAAGCCGAGTTCATTGGCTGAGCGGGGTACGGTGTCACCACAAACCGAGCCCTTGCTTTGCCTTCCCTCAACCTGCCCTAAGAAGCATCATGTATATTGTATTGGTTCTTATATATATATACACACACACACATATATACACATACACACACATATATATACACACACACACACATATTCATGTATATATCCATTGCTCATGGATGGGACCCAAGTCACCAGTCCACAAATTGTTCCCATTTGTAACACCGGCAGTCATGAGACAACACCAGACGTGACAGTTATTGAATATAGTGTTGTCAGCAACAAGGGCCTGTCCAGGCAGTGTTAACCCCTGCAGGACTCATATCAACAGGAGATGAAGGATTCCAAAACCGTTGCTCTTTGCCCTGGGCAAAAATTACACACGTTGTCCATTTTCCTAGTAAATCTGTTAGAGTGTATATCCTGGAGTGAAGGTTTGAAGACACCAACACTTGAAGTCATGTTATCTTCCTAGTACCTGCAAAGCGCTGCCTGCCCTAGTCCTTCTGGAAGGTCAAGATTTCGCGATCTCCATGCACAGCCTAATTACAGCAATGAGAATTTTACACCAGTACAGAGGCAGCCCACAAAGCCCACCAGAAGGTCAGTGCCCCTATGACAGCTACATGAGGATCAGGCTTTTCTAGGCTGCAGCAGTTACATCTACAAGGCGGTTCTTTTGTACAACACAGCTCTGTGCAATCAGACTGAGAAGTACGGTAGAACTTGGGATGGGAAGAGTGTGGACCAGGAAGATAAGGGCAAATATGCCCCTTATTTCAGATAGGAGGAGAAGCGTCCACAGAACATAACGTAAGGACTTCAACAAGGCTGCAGGGCCACCACACCCACTGTTTCTATAACCAGTGTCATCTGCCCCTTGAACAAAGAATACCTATTTTCCATGTTCTTGGAGTCCTCACTGTCCCAGTCTACCTTCCTGGTTTGGGACATTCTGGGCTGTAGGGAATCCAGAGTCCAAGTTCGCAGCTGCGTGACCGTAAGTCATTAAGCCATTACCAAATCTTTCCTCCACTGAGTGTGAAATGCCCAGCGACTCCTACAGTCACGTGCAGAAGTTTCCTGCTCGAGACTGTGGACACCCTATTCAAGAAATCTTTGCGCTACTGCTGTACCTTTTCATTTATAGCGCTTGACGCAATACTCAAAGGAACTCAAAAGTCAAGTCCTAAAACCAGCACTGACCCTCAAAAGAAAACGGCACTGCACTCTTTGTGTGGCACAAAGATGCACGCAGGAGCGAGATGCAAAGATGTACTGGTGAGCCCTGAGGGCAGGCAAGTGCTGGCAAACCCCAGCAGGTAGCTGAGGATGAGGCCGGCTGCGGGGCGCTGACTCCAGAGCCAGCAAGGTCAGCTTCCCAGAGGGTCCATGTCCAGGATGCTCCCCCAGGCACTGCTGTTAAAGCTGGATCAGAAAGTGAACCTCGCCTGCCAGATACAATGGCAGGGTGTTAACTTCTGCCATATATACATGAGAATGCATCCCCATCGCTCAAAGCATCTGAAGTTCCTCTTGCCTGGCATTAAGGGCTGTTCATCACGTCCGACAAGCCAGCCAACACATAGCAGAGCTGGATTCACGGAAAGGCGATGGGTTGCAAGTCAAGGTTCCTGCCTGGTATTTTACTCTGATGTGCCACAGGTTACTGATATTATGAAAATATCTGTGAAATTTTCAGTCTATTCATAATACCGTGATATGGGCAGGGGACTGCTACAGCCTCAGGACAGTATATCATGTGGAAAGAATTTTAGTTTACAAAATTAAGATTAAAAGGCACTATTTTTTAAAGCCGTGCACTTCTGCTTCAGTAACGTGAACTCAGATGCTATTAATACAGGTGCTACATTCATATTACCCATTTTAATAGGAGCGCAAAGACCTGCTCATGACTTACCATTTGTCTTCAAAGGGACAAGTCTCCGAACTTCCCTGCACCAGTTGAGCTTCCTCTGGCGCTCCAGCGAAGTTTGGGTGGCCTGGTCAGTCAGGGCCTTCTGAAGTGTTTCCCGAAACTGAGGACAAAACTGGCACATTCTGAACATTTCTATGGTGTATCTGTGCATAGTCCTGAAGTGGTGAATTATTCCACTGGGGGGTTTGACAAGATCTTCAGGTGTCCTCTCTCTAATCTTCATGGCTTTCAGCATATTGCTCTGATACAAGGCTTGAGGAAGGATGTGTTGGCCAGCCATGTTTCTAGAAGACATCTGAAATGAAAAAGGATCCTTTTATTAGCATGTTAATGCCCTTGCATCACAGCACTGTCACTTCTGCAGAGATTGAGAAGGCACGTTGAGGGGTGGGATTCTGGCTGCAGTTTTGCCTAAAATGAGCACAGGTTGAATGCAGTCCACTGAGCCTTATATAAATGATGATTTTTAAAGCTCATATCCATCAGCCTCTCTGCATTACTCAGATATAGATGGTGACCAGCTTATTCCGATAACTTACTGTGATCATTTACTGAGATATTAGAAATAATTTATTCATAACTAAGGAAATTGCATCATAGTTTTAAAAAAAAGGCATTTAAATCAAAGTAAAGATAAAAGAAGGCAAGATCAAGGGAAGGGAAAATTGTCCTGGAAACTTGACTAATTGATAATTGCAGTGTAATCCCATATGAACTTGCTGAACTTTCAGCACGTTTCAAGCTCTTGTTTTGATGACATGCCAAAAAAAGCAGATAATGACCATTTCAGATTTCCACAGCCCGTACATTCTGAGAAGTGATGCTTGGTACAGTACAAGAATTACATGCCATGCTGTCCCACACTTACGGTGGCTGAAGATGGCAAATGAGGAATTTGTAGTAGAGCAAGTACTCAGGGACAGACTTATGTTACTCTTACTGAGGCTCCTTATATTTTGTGAGCAGTAGAGCTACTGCACAGAGGTGCTTGTGCTGTGTGTGGGGGTGCAAACTGCAGTGCCGCTATTACTCAGCGGTAAGTCAACATAGCTGAAAAAGCATTTCCACTTGGCTCAAAAACCCCAATATTTTTCCACAGCGGGACATGTAATGTTTGCTGCCCTGCATCCCTTCCTTCAGTATCTCTGGCCTCACAGGCTACAGCAGGCAGAACAAAAAAAACCCCATAACCTCAAAGTGTCTACACTCTCTGAAATACTTCTTCAGAGCACACGAACTTTGTGGCTAGCTAGAGGCAAAAGTAGGGACCACATCCCTCAAAACTCCCATGCACTACAGTAACACCACTAACAATCTGTTTTTCCACAGAGAGACTCTCCATGCTGTCCATGTACATTATTGCTCTGTTTAAAAAGAAAGCATAATTTCTATTAAGACAAGTAGAGTACAAGACAAGTAAAAGACAAAGGTGCACATGCCTAACATGTTTGGACCACAGCTGGTCATGTTAGGAGAGCCCAGCATTGTGATTATGAATATAGGGGCAAATATTCAGCCATAAGTATATATCATATATATCAAGGTCTGGATATATACCTTGCCAAGTACAGGGAGACAAGAAGCAACTGAAAACTGGTTTATGCAACTATTAGGAAGTTTTCTCATAGAGATGGGAGTCTAGAGGTCCATGGAGAGAAGAAGAAGGACTACAGCCTGACGGACTGACTGGGAAGGGACTCCCAGGTCTGCAGAGGCAGAAGACCCCTCTTGCACAGGACTTAAGCACAGCCTTCCCCACAGGGAACCAGCTGCTCTCTCCTCTTCACTTGGACACTTCCATTGGCAACAGTCACCTCCAGCCACCCAGCCGGAGCGCTGGAAAAGTCCCTGCCCAGGTAAGAGAGGACCTCAAACTCCTGCTGCCAAGAGCTGCCCTTTAAAAACCTCTCCAAGAACCAACTGATGGAGACATTCAGTGGACATCCTGTCAAGCCCTAAATAGAAGCAGGTGAAACACAAGATGCTGCAAAGTCCTTTCTGCTCAAGCAGGGCGATGTCATTCACACAGTGTTTCCTCTGCTCCTGTAAGAGCGCTAGGAACAGGGCTCAGAGCTGTTACATCTTGCAACACATGGAAGAGCTTTCTTGCCTTTAGCTAATAAAGACGGCATATTCTTATCATTCCCCCACAAACATGCAACCTGCAAATAGAAATAATATATTTTCTCATCCCCTCCCCCACCAATATAGTTTTACATGAGCTATTTATGTAATCCTGTATTTAAATGTATGGATTAAATTAAATATACTCAAACCCTTATTAATCTGCTTAATAACCACAGCCATACTTTGCTCTGAGATGTCCGAAATACTGAATTCCTTACTTATGTAAGTAGAGCCATTGAGTCAATGGGATTTTTTTACATTAATAAAGACTAAACACATGATTAAGCACTACCAGCATGGACCCTTGAAATGGTTATTTCCAGCTTTAGGTAACAAAAAACCTACTGAGTTTCCAGAAGCCTTCACTGAAATAATATCATTCAATATTATACTCTACAGGCATATTTTCCCCTCCACACATGGCTATTACTGTCTATACTATTTATGGTCATTAAATGTCAATCAAGGCAAAAGCTGAGCAACCTTTATTTTCAAAAGCAACGTGGGAGAACAAACAGAACTCAATAGCCACCTAAGCTAGAGATTTAAAGCACAGAAAGCTCAGCTACAACTACACCAGTTTATACTGCACAGTACTTTACTGGGTGCTATACTACTTTAACCTTTTGACATGTAATGACTACGAATTCTCAGAAAAGAACAGCTGTAAGCAATAATTAAATAGCTCTCTGGGGCAGCATCCTTTCTGAACGTGCATTACTGAGGGTGTTGGGCTTGGGGAAGCTCAATACTAAGATCTGCCGGGGGCTTCATAAAGTTATTTTAATTTTCCATCCCTTGACTGAAAAACAGCAATAATAAACTGTAAATACTAAAATAAACATGCTTAGTACACCTTCAGCGCCCATGGATTTCTGTGCCCGGGTCTCCGAGTGCTCAGCGCGGAACGAAGCATATGATTGATCGCTCTTCACCGAGGAAGAGGATGAGGGCAGAGGGTGTTCATGTACCACAGGACTGGTTTACACGGCTTCGCTCCCCAGCTGCCGGACACATGTGTGTGCCCGGTGGGAAC
>NW_010526298.1:0-212 GCF_000687285.1 Phaethon lepturus | reverse complement strand
CGCGCAGACAACCCCCCGGGGTCCCCCCCGCCGGTCGGTTCCCCCACCGAGCCCCCGCGGGGACCGGGAACCACGAAGTCACCGGAGGGTCAACTTCACCGCCCGGCCAAAAGTGTCCAACACCAACCGGGAACCGACACAGTCCCCCTCGGAGCGCTCGGATGCCGGGCGGAGAACGACCGAACACGGCGGCAGAACCCGTCTGGTCCCCC
>NW_010526297.1:6933-9227 GCF_000687285.1 Phaethon lepturus | reverse complement strand
CACCAGCAGCCCGACCCCGCACACACGCCGCCGCCTTCGCCAGCGTCAGTAGTCGGATGTGCAGATGTCCCCACCCCTACACCATCAGACTTGCTTCCCTGGAAAATGAGAACACCCAACTGACAGTAACGGCAAGCTTCGTTGTTATTTCCTTTTCTCAATAAACCATCCATCATTTCTCAGTAAGATTAAGTAAAAGCCAGTATTTTAATTGTACTCAGATCTTTCATAAGAAATCGTAAGAATTCACAGACTTACTTCCTTTTAAAAAAGGAAAACATTTATTCAAAGTAGGTAAAAGCACCCTCTTTGCCTAGCATGATGCCAAGAATATTGCTTTTTTACTCGAATTTACTCCTGCTATTTATGCAAATACTGATATATTACCAACACACTGGGAATTTTCATTGTCTGTTTATGAACTTACAAACATAAAATCTTTCCCATGCAATCTAATAAAAAATTTTGCCATATGAGTGTGTACTGTATTCTTAAGCCTTTACTAAAACAACAGCTCAGAGAACTAATTAGAGCCTTCGTTAAGCAGCAAACATTACTCCATAGCTCAAACAGCAACGGGCTTCCACCAAGATGGAGCCCAGCCTTCAGCACCACAGATGCAGACACACCATGTGCTCACGATCCAGCAACATCAAGTTCACCTTGAGATGTCTGGCTGGAGCGAAGCAGTTTTGCAAGTGTTGAGTTTACGCTTGAGGGACTTGAAAAGCCTAGAAGAAATATCAAATAGTCCATCAGCTTTAGTTTTATTCTCTCGATAAAATACCTCTAGCAAAGCTCTGCAAATGAAAAAACAAACAAACAAACAAACGCTACACTTTTAAACCTTTGCTTCTATAAAGACCATAAAATAACGCACGGTACTTTCCAAATTTACTCCTCAGCATCGAGAACCCCGCGGTGCTGATACAGGTTGCTACTCAAGCAGAGCTCCTTGGCGCAGAGTCCGAGCCCTGGTGCTACGGCGGCTGGTACCTGCTGGGGCTGTTGGCACTGCTGAGGCGGGGGCGGTTTCCGTAGGGACCCTCTATACTTCTATTTTAAACGTAGCTTATTTTCCTTATCTTCTGTGTCAGAGTTTCAGGCGCAGCCAAGTGTTCTAATTTGTCCCATTTATGCACAATAATCCCTATTCCCACTGCACTTAGCGATACCCTGTGAGGTAGGGTATACTTGCCATAGTAAGTTTTTGTACGGGAGTATTTGGGTCTGCTTTTCATCTTCTGAAGTGCCCGTTAGAAAGAGTTGCTAAAACACAGCCTAAACGTGCCAACACAGCAACTCTTTGCTTATAAAAGCCATAAATGCAACATTGATGCAAGGAATACTGTTTTTAGCAGAATTACTCTGTTCCTTCTAGCATCTTCTAGAAACCCAAACCCAAGTTTTAAAGTGATTATTCCAGCAGCTTGTAGCACTGCACAAAGGAAATCAGAAGGACTTTTCCAGGCAGCGTGGCAGCCAGGAAACAATGGCATCCAGGGGAACAAAAACTAAATCCTCCTTTACAGGCTCCAGTGAAATTGCCTTAAGGGTCCTATGCAATCAATAAAATATCAGTGCAGATGTATCCAGGCTGGAGCCTTCCTTGCCTTTGCTTCGCATGTCAGGTAACGTTTCCTGCCGAGCGCTCCAGCCAGCGCCGCGCGGATTTCTGGCTGGTGCTCGGCGCCGCGCCGTTGCGACCCTCCCCGCGCTTGCTCTGCCTTGGTGGGTTTTTTCCCCCCCTGAGCCTACACAGGCTCTTTTAAGTGTCCCTTAAACACAAAGTGCTACCAGGCTGTGATGCTGGAGATGTAGCTGTATTTGCGATGGTTCTGGACTGTGTCCCGAGGGGATCAGAAGCGACGTGCGAATCCGGCAACACGCGTTGCTCCGCGTGACGCTGCCTGGCGCGGCACCAGGCACCTGAAGCCCGGAGATCGTCCCCCCGCGCGCTGCAGGTGCGAAGCCGGCTGCGCGAGGAGGCTGACAAGCCCCAACGAGCGCGAACAATCAACGCGCACACATGAAAACACAGCAGACGCCCAGACTGAATTATTAACTAGGGAGGCCTTTTATCCAGATTGCTTTCTTCCCGTCAAATAATAAATAAAATGTTCTCTGCCCCTTGGTCCTGCGGGCACTTTTGAAGCCTGGGAGCATCTGGGGGTCTCCACGGACATGCCAGCGCAGGGCCATAGGGCTTGGCTGCACGGTGCCTCTGCTCTTCCAAATCGATCTGCTCCTCCGCTGCATCGCCGCTGGCTCCTCGCCCTCGCAAACACCTCCCC
>NW_010526297.1:1272-6615 GCF_000687285.1 Phaethon lepturus | reverse complement strand
GGCTCGCCTGAGCTGGGTCGCTGCCGGGTTATTTTCCTGAAAAGCAGTCGTGAAAACCGTCACGGGCCTCGGTTCAAGTGTTATATCCGACACGTGGAAGTACCGGGGAGCCTCTTCACACGCCGCGAGCACAGGCCAGGACTGTCACTGTGCCGGGGGGCAACGGGTCCCGCAGCCAGAGCCGAGCCCACCCCGCTGCTCCTCGTCCGTAAAAAGGCAATTCGGGGCTCAAACAGCTCTGCCTCTGAACAAAAGCCGCGGCTCCAGCCCAACTGCCAAATCCCAGTCTTTTCTTTCTTTAAGGAAAAAACCCAGCACCCGATTCTCTGCTTTTACAAAATTCTCCCTTCCTAATGTGTTTATATTAACCACAAATTGGCTGATTTCCTGTAATATGACAGCAGTCACATTAATGTGGCACATTTGGCTGAGACTTTATGCTCTTAAAATCTGGAATTGAAAAGTTCTGGTTCCCACAGCAACCACAGGTAGCAATTATCCTGGTTCTGCAAATTTCTAGAACAGAAGGAATATTTGCTTTTTGCAGCCCTCTTCTAAATGCACAGCAAAGGATGTGTCTCTGTGCATCAAAATGCATTTATTTTTCTTTTTCTGTGTTTGTATCTCTGTTTGCACCTTAGAAATCTTTCCTATATCAACATTTTTGGACAGTTTTTTTGTACCTGCTACAGAATATAGAACCTCCAAACCACATCACGCTTAATTTATTTCCACTTAGCTCTAGTCTTTGCAACAAATACAATTCATTGCACTTGCTGCATCACGTTTTCTCTCTGTATATTACATCTAATGAATATCACTACAATAAAATTCATAGTTTGTGACACTCCTTATTAATGCCAGCTTCTCATGGAAAAGAGAGATTACTGCAGCCATTATGAATTTATACAGATCTTGCTTTTCCCATTAGAAGACACACAGTGATGCACACCACTTTCAAAAAAGGAAAGACCCTTTCACGCCTGCTGATGCAACGAGCGCTGAGGGGAGAAACACCCGAGCGCAAAGCCGTGCACGTGCCTTGCCGCGCGGTGGAACGAGCGGCCATCGGTATTTTCAGCAGATTGATGCGCTCTAAATGCCATGTTCTCAATACAGCAAGAGAGGAGAAGTGCAGTGTTTCTACTATGATTTTTAAGATTTTGCATGGCTCCCCGAACTCCCCCGGTGTATTACTGTGATTAACAGACCAGTGGCTTGCTTGGGGGTTTGTGTTTTTTTTTTTTTTTTTCTTTAATTAGCCAAGCTCTCCTAATTTGTACTCCTTTACCTCCAGGACCCGATCTGCTGAGTGCAGATCGGTTCTCGGAAGCGCTGAACAGAAACCATGCTGCTACCTGCCCTAGTTTGGAAGATGCTCTTTCATTTGGTGACATTCAGTAACATCGCAATCGCCTGGAAAACACTCTTACTGCTGCTTCCAACTTAAAATGCGGTTACATGCTCACTCTGCCGCTGCAAATTGCTTTTGGTTCCCTCCCTACCCTTCCTGCATTACTGTCTAAATTACAAAGATTGAAGCCTGCTTTCTAATCTACTTTACTTTGTGTTTGCTACCAGGAGCGTGAGTTTGCCGGGGGGCTTCGTTATCAGCCCCCGTTAAACCTGTTGGCGTCCGTCCAGGTCTGGCTCATGGCATGCCAGCACCAAACCACCCCGGCACTGCCGTCAGGCCTGACCCAAGCGCTCGCTTCAGCCCTTCCTCCGTGCAGTTCAGCTTGGTGGGAGAGAAGGAGTAATTACCGTCTACAGCTCGGCAGCCTGCCTACGCTTCATGTGCATTAGTGCTGCAAACCGTCCTGATGGCTGTAGTACGTTCGTTATGTACTCGGTCCTCCCAGAGCCAAGATGCAGCACTTGATTTAAATTTTTGCTGTCAGATCCAATTAAAAATTAAGTTGAACACAGTTGTAGAAAAACTAAATTAACATTCGTTTTGAGTAGTACCATATAATTTAATGCAACAATTAATACAATTGAGTCATGTGACTACTAATATATGTCTAGTGGAGCCTAGGGTTGGAAGCAGGCAGGGACACGTCACTGATTTTGCACTCTAAAGGAGCTCAGGCAAAGGTATGGGCACAAACAAGGGAGCCCATTGTCATTTCAGCAGTCCCAGTTAGAGGAAAATAAATAGGAGACTCGAGTGCCACAGAACCGTGCTTCAAGGAGGCAGTTCTCGTTGCACACTCCCTCCTTGCACGGTGGGTAGAAATCTCCATCCTTCCTTTTATTTTAGGATTTTTGGAGAACATTCCCAGAGTCAGCTGAACACCAGATAGGTCTGGAGATTCCTTATAGCCCAAGGCCAACAGATAAAACCTCGTTTATCCATCCCCTTGCGCGGCACACGCTCTCCAACAGACCACGCCTCACCCTGGGGATGAGTATAAAGTAACCTGTTCCCCCTCACCCTGAGCAAGCCGGCAGCGGCAGAGCCCGCTCCTCCAGAGCCAGGGAAAGTCCCCCCAGAACCGCACACGGCGGCCCCGGGCCCCCCCCGCCCTGCCGCTCGCGCTGCTCAAACGCCGCACCAGGGTTCCCAGCTTTTAGCTCCGAGCACATCGGGATTATCGCAACCCGTCGCGAGTCTGTGCGCGACCCCGCGCAGACCCCTCCGTCTACAGGGCGATTCGAGCCAGCACGCGAACTTGGTGTTTTGGAAGGGGCGTCGGACTCCTCCATTTTTCATACAGCAGAGCCCGAGCACGGGGCTGCCGAGCGCAGAGCATCTGCCACGAAAAACAGCACCAAGAACAGAACCCCCTCCCGAAGGAAGGGGCCGCCGCGTCCCCGTCGGGATTCAGGGCTGGGCTGCCCGGGCACCCCCACAGCTCCTCACAACAGCGCGGTGAAACCAGCCCGACGGAGGGACAACGCCGCCGAAAGCTGCGGCACGCGCCCGGAGCCGTTTGTACGTCGGCTGCACCAAATACCGACATTCGTTATTGCTGGCTAATCGCAAGCAACCGTCAGTCGCCGAGGAACACGCGGCCTGACATTGCGGAGCTCCCCGCAGCCCCCACCTGCCCGCAAGCCGCTCCAGCAGCCCCCGGAAGGGCGACTACGGCACCTGAACGCACAACAAGGGTTTGCTTCTCCCCCTCTGCTCTGGCCGTTTTCATGGTTTACCTGTAACGGTTAAGGGCCTCGGGATACGGGAGTCACGGAAACACTCGCTGCGTACCGTTAGCAAGAACGGCTCCAGGGAAACCCCCCACCAGACGCCCTTGCTGCTCCCAGCCCAGCCTGCCGGGGCCCACCGCGGGCTACGGACAGCAGCCGTTTGCGAACTGCTCACACGCAGGGCTGGCCCCAGGCTTTTTTGGGTTTGTTTTTTTAAAGAACCGAATTATTCAAACACTAGTGACGAGTTTTCAGCTGTGACTATGACCCTCCCAGTTCCCAAAGGGCAGCACCGCACCTCGGCGGCCCTGCCCCACCCCTGCCTCCAGCGCGCTCTCACCGGAGCGTGGCAGGATTCGGCCCAGAGCGTTGCCCAGAGCGCAGCGGGTGGTCTCCATGGGGTTTTGATCCTGCCCTTCACCACCAGCGTACCGACTGCACCCGTCCTCAGCTCGGTCCTGGAGTAGCGCCTGCCAGATCTCCGACCCGTGACCCTCCCCATGGTCGCTGCCAGAACAAGGAGAACATGCTACACGCACACCTCGAGACAGCAATAATTTAACAGCTCATTTCCTAAGTGGTGCCGGAATCTTCTCAGGCTCTCGCCTAAGAAACGGCCAAGAGGATCTGTGACGCAATGGAGGGGAGCAGGATCAGCCTGCCTTCCCCATAACCTGCGGCCGCAGAGGTTGCGCTTTACCCACCCGCGCACGGATCCACACTCAGCAGGTCCCCAAGCCACCCGCGCTGCGCACGCCCCGGCTGCGCCCAGGACCTCACAAGGAAAGTGGACACCGATCCCGCGTGTTTTATGGGTTGGGGCCTGACACACAGCAAGATAAATTGCCCAAGGCCACACAGGGTCGGCGATCGAGCCGGACGAGAAGCTCAATACCTTAGTCCCCATCTCACAACCATAAAATCATCACAGCAAGACGTAGTTAAAAACGGAGAGAAATGTTGAGGAAAATGTCCCCTCTCCCAGAGGCTGAACAATTCCGGACAGTTTCTATTTCTTTGCAGTTTTCACACTGAATGGAGACAGCTCATACACCGGGCTTTCAATACAAGGGCCATTTAGGATTGAAAAATAGAAATAGGTTTATATACAAAATGGTAACGTTTCACAAAAAGTCTGTCTCTCGCTCTCTCCCCAAGAATTATTGTCCCTTATTATACTGCAACAATGGAAGGATTCGCTTCCTCGCTAACGTGAGCGCGATCAGTTCTCCCGTCATTGTGCAAAATGGAAGAGGAAAATTACATTGACCTGAAATCTGAGCCACGAGGCCAAGGATGCCATGAAACACTGGAAGCCTTTTGTCTGCTGATCCCCGACCCTCCTCAGGCAGAAAAGCAGCAGGGAGCGAGCAGCAAAGGCACAGGGCGATGGAGGGGCCACCATCAGCCGCGCGCAGGGGTACGCGTCTCTGTGCCCACAGGACGGGATGATTCGTTCCGTGACAGGGACTCCGTTGAACACGGCAGCGATTTTTTGCCATTAGCAGCATTCTGCAAGTGTCATTCAAACTGCCCATCATCTCTGTAGGTATTTTTGCTCTTATGAGCACCGAGGTTCATTGTACAACCCACCCATCGCCTCGACTCTGTGCATCTATTTACGTCCGCATCCACGCGGGCAGAGGAAGGTCTGTTCTACAGCCAGCCAGAACTCGGAAGCTGCTGGGCAGCCGGCTGCCTCTTGCTGCCTACTACTTATTTTCACAGACTTGCTATAAAGCAGCTTAACGTTAGAAATCCAGAGACACGGTGTGGGCTAGGCACCCTTGCTTTGATCCGGCTGGGTAAGATGCAGATTGAGAAACGGGTTTGGGAGCACCCGATCTTGCTCCCCGTCCCCCTCCCGCGGTGCAGCTCCGAGGGCAGGCGGGCAGGGGGAAGGGAGGGGAAGGACAGGCTTCCCCAGGGCCGGAGGCGCTGGGGGCCCCCAGGCCGTGCCCTGCTGCCCCCAGAAGGGCGCCGGTTCCTGGCCCCGGCAGCAGGGCCAGCCTCGCTGGGCTGCATTAGCGGGTCAGAACCACGCTCCTGGGCACGGAGGCACATTGGCCGAGGCCAGTATGAGAATTACACCCGACACAGCTGGAGAATTCTGCTACAAGTACTAGTGTGTGCCACCGGCTTCTCTACAGCCATGGAGCCAGACGAGGATCGCTCCCATGGGACTGGCGGGGG
>NW_010526297.1:424-1183 GCF_000687285.1 Phaethon lepturus | reverse complement strand
TACTTCCCCGAACGCAGCAGCACAGACCTCTGGAGAGGAAACCACCGTAGGCGACGACCGGGAGCAGCTGTTTGGTACTCAAGCTCCCGTCTCGCCCGTTAGTGAACGTGATTATTGTACGGGTAGCTCATTATGGATGCCAGCAACACCTTCCTTCCGCTACTGAAGGGCGCTGGGCGATCCTGTGGCACTAACGGACCACCGAGACGAAGCAGAAAGGAACCAGATTTGCCATCATGACCCAAAGCCTTGGCACAGCTTTCGGCACCGTCGCAGGATCGCTCGACAAGGGAAACGCACAGAAAGGGGGCAGAAACCGCAAATTTCTTCCCATGCAGCAGCCATAGCAGGCCTTTTACATCTATTTTACATGTAATTGGAAGCATCTGTATTAACAAAGATACCTGGAGCTTCCCCTGCAACACGCCTGCTCGCAGCCCCGTGCAACACGCCGGCTCGCAGCGCGGCTCCAGGCCGTCGCCAGGCAGCGCAGCGCGGACTCCCGCGGCTGCGCTGGGAGGTGGGAGTCCTTCAAGGAGCAGAGCCTCGGCGTCCTGCTGCGTTACCGCCCGGGTGTGCGGCCGGCTAGGGAAGCTGGATGACTTTCCAAGTGCCTTACTAGATTTTATCAATTCTTTTCTAGAAAGCGCTGGCAAAATAGGTGTGAGGCACGTGAATGTATGGCCGATGAAAGCGAGCTAGCGAGGACCGCAGCAAGAGGGGCAGGACCAGGGGTCTGCACCCAGAGCAACCCGGCAT
>NW_010526297.1:0-381 GCF_000687285.1 Phaethon lepturus | reverse complement strand
AGACCCCCACCTCCAGCGATTGCACCACTGTGCACTGGAGCAGATTGCGAGGTGAGAATTACAGAATCACCCCTAAACCTATAAAAGCAAACAAGTTCCATCTCTTTGTACTCTACAGGTGGGGTTTCAACAGGCATTTCTGCAAAAGGCGGCTGCGGTGGGATACAGGCCTGCTGCTGAAGAAAATACCTCACCCAGGATGCCTTCCACCCGCCAGCTCAAATTCTGGCTCAGCTTTTCCCCTAATCCAGAGGCCGCGAGGTTTTCGGGTGAGAGGCGGCAGGTGCTGTATCTAGGAGCATGGAAGAGAATTTGGCCGGACTGGCCCCTCGAGACCTGTCGGCGGCTCGGACGCGGGGCAGCAGCGCCCGAGCGGACTCC
>NW_010526296.1:0-10203 GCF_000687285.1 Phaethon lepturus | reverse complement strand
CTAGTGATTCTGTGATTCTGTGAAATTACTTCATAGAATTTTGTAAAGTCAACCTTGGTAAAGATAAAATCAATATGAAAATGGTTTCTCTTTACTGTATCTACATTTTTACCAAAAAGTTTTTTCCTTCTAATTCTATAGAAACTGGAACTTTATGATGGCCATGGATAAACAAGACAAGAATTAGAGATTGATGCAGACTTCACGGTTCCTTCTGGCTTAATAAGTGAACTCCCCGCATTTCTCAAACATTTGAAGTCTACTGCAAACGCTGATGATTTCTTTTAAGTGAAAGGAAAACATAATCTTATTTTACTTTCTCTGGGCTTAGTTATGAAAACATTATGTTTCTATTAAGAAAGCAAGCAGTTGGTGTTTATCTTCCATCACTTATCACAAATGTGATTTGAGCAACACAGCCATTATCCAGCTGTTTGCTGGTTTTTATATTTTACCCTTGATGACTTACTATTTGATCTACTACATGAAGAGCCAGGCGTGTTACAGACCGGGCGACCCCCGGGGCTGAGGTCGCACCCCTCCCGCGCAGCGCCGAAGCAGGCAGTGACCCGTGGACGTGGGAAGGGCGCTGGAGAAACGAGCGCCGCCGCAGCCCCCGGCCCTCGTGACAGAGCTCACCGTGTTCTGCTGAAACCGCGAGCGCTACGTTAGAGCGGGTCGGGCTCCTGCCGTGCGTTTGTTTTCAGAGAGGGCCTTAACAAGGGAAAAAAGCTCCACCACTGTTATTCAGACGATGCAAAGCTTTCGAGCGAAGACACGTTCCTTCCTACAGACCTTGGAAATTTTCTGGAGCGAGGACCAGCAATCCAGTAACTGCAGTCTTCAAAGTCCTTCTAAGGGTGCGTTCGCTCCCTCTCCTCTCCGCGGCACCTCCCCAGGCAGCTAGCCTGAGAGCCTCGGTAAGAGTATTAAAATACAAAGGGAAGTGAAGAAAATTCAAAATGATCCAAAGAGGAAATTTTTTTCTTTTTTTTTTTTTTAAAGTCTTGTTTCGAAGCGCGCAGGCTTCGTGCGGGGCACCTCAAAGAGCACAGCAAAGGCAAACGCTGCCTTTCAGCCAGCGATACCCCAGCACAGCGCCGTCTCCCTGGGGACGAGGCGCACAAGGAGCATCTCCGGATTCGAGTGGGTGCGTAACAGCGCGCAGCTGCTTCCGCCGCCCCGCAAGCGCAGGGGCTGCGGGGCTGCCGAGGGGGGCGGGATTTGGCCCCAGCTGGTGCTCAGCCCTCAGTGGCAGATGCAGGTATCATCCCCCCTCCCAGCTACTGGTCCTGAAAGCTCCAGCTCTGCAAAAAACAGACCTTTAAGGAAAAGCTAGGGCAGAAAGGGAGCTTTCAGGTAGTGCAAACACCTGAATATTTTTAAAATAATTTGTAGATGCTGTTTTTTATTCTTTCTGCAGCCTTTAGCAGGAAAGCAGGCCAAAATACACCTACTTCACTCTTTAGACGTCTGGAATATGAGTTGCGTGTAGAGTTAAATGAAATTTCTTTGCAAAATTATCAACTTGGCGTCGTTTCATCGCACCCACTATTTGCATTCAGATTACATTTCAGTCTCCAAACAGTTCCCAAAACTGAGATCGTGGCTGTTTTGGACACCTGGGGCCAGCGCTTGTGCTGGTTCATGCCGTGAAGTTAAGGGACAAGAAGGACACACGGGGGGGCCACGGCAGTGCCGCGATGGACATGGCACAGCATCTTCCCCACGCCGGCTTTCCTCTGAGCCCATGGTGCACGGGGAGGCGCGGTCAATGGGAATGGGACCCACCAAAAACTGGGGGCATCAGGTAAATCAGCTCCCCAGCTTTATCAGGAATAAACGGGGGGGACCTCACAATGGTTGCACTGAAGAGGGGCGTGAGCAACTTCAGGGGGTTTCCAATGCAGAAAGCTTCCCATTTTCTATGCCACAGCTTGTCACTTCCCAGCTTTTACTATCTGGTCTGTGCTAAGCATCATTAGGATTAGAAATAATAACCTGTTACTCAGTTTAACGCACTGTCTTTGACACACGTCCATGAAGTCAACTCAATTTGTACCACAGGATTTTTAAAGGATGTTACAGTAAGGAAATAGAAAAGAAAAAAAAATCATCTCTACTGCTGTTAATTTAAAGCGTACCTTTTGTTTTGTCTGACAACAGCTCTCTTCTATCAGTTTGAGTTTACTTTTTAATTATGTATATTGCTTTTTTTCATGTGAAGCTCCAGATTAGAAATATGTATCTCATTATATTTTACGTTATTCAATTGACCTAAACACTAAGGCATTTTTCTTGAATACTGAGTGCTCATGTACCTTTTTAATTAAAGCTTAAAAAGCTTTTAATTAAAACAATAAATCACAGACAGCAGGGTCCATCCAAATTGTCTTCTGGTCTGGGTATATTTTTTCCTTTTGTGATCAGATTGACCCCAAAGGTAAAAAAATAGGTGAAAATGGCTTTCACAATTAATTGATACAGTAGAAATTACTCTACTATTCCACTTGACAGTCAAGGAGCATATTTGGACTAGCGCTGCGGTGACCTGCTTGGGATCACTTCAGACCTTCCATATCCTTTTTCCCACGGTCTCCCCTAAATACGCACCCAGGGCAGCAATTAAGCCTCGGCTAGCCGGTAAATCTTCCCACGCTTTATCTGTCACTCTAGCCCCAATCTTCCCTGCTCCTGTGTAGAGAATAAATTTAACTTCCTGGTGTGTTTTTGTGGTCCCTTCTTTGGAGAGCCGAGGTTTTCCAGAACTGAGTGGTCTCTACGCCACAGGGCTGTTGCTGTTGCCCCGCAGACCATATCCCCCCGCCGAGCCGGTGCCTACCTAACCTGTGGGCTGCGGGGGGGGCGAGGCATGAGATGGATGTGGAGCTTCTCTGCTGTATCAAAACAGGATGCGTGCCCAGACACAGAGACCTAGGAACCTCCAGGAGCTACTGTTCTGAATTTAGGCAGAACTTCTGTTAATCTATGCCAATTTGGGTAACTGCATTTCTTTGCGTGTCCTGTTTTAGTTCAGAAACTCCTTAGGAATACCTCTAGTCCAACAGCAAAAAGCAAATCATGCACTAAAGTTGGGTAAGATATTTTTGGCCCCAAGACTATAATTACTTCTCAAATTTTGTAAATTCAATGAGTTCTAAATATCCAGAATTTGTAACAGTCAGGATTTGTGCTTATAGAACACAGACTTTTTCAATTATAATGTTTAAAGTAACAAGATGATCCAATTAATTGTTCCCTGGATTGAGGATAAAAGTTCAGTTGATCTTCATGTCTTCTCAAGTGTAATGAAAACGTTTGCCCTTTTGGGACATTGGGTTTTGCGCACACTGAGTGTTACAACCACTGAAGTTCCCGATTGCATCTCTAGCACTGGAGTGGAAAATATTACCCTTGGACTCCTGTAGATATATTACGCTGCATTCGTATTTTAAGAGAAATATTTTCAGACGTGTCCAATGAACTTGTAAATGGACTACTGTGTTTGCAGAGGTAAATTCATTTGCACGTGACAGTTAATCAAACATGCACTTCAAGTTGTGTGTAGCAATAATAGTACTACACACAAACTGGGACAGACAGCAAGGAAACTGCTTCCGAAAGCAGCGAGCAGAGAGGGGGGAAACAAGTTTGTGGGAGATGACGTTCCCTTTCGTCTTCTTCCCAGGCTCAGCAGTAATAGGAATAGTAACGTGCACGAACTTAATGTCTTCAGCTCTCCTGATTAGCCTGTCCTGCCCCGTAAGTGTCCCAGATCTGGAAATCTCATTCAATTCAAGGACAAATGAGAAGCAAAACTGCAAAAAGCTGAAGGCTGGGTGACTTCAAGGAGAAACAAAATCTCCCAGTAAAGCCGGCAGTAAACTCAAACTACTTGCCTAAAACCATCAGGCAGTAAAGCACAGAACACTTGGCTCGTGCTGCCACGCAGTTCTGCTCCCCGGAGGTCCAGTGGACCAAAGCCCAGGCCCGAGGCACTGCTGGCGAAACGCTTCCCGCGACTCCTCGTCCTCCTCCGCGCCTGCATCACAGACAGGCGCCTGCAGCTGCCAGCAGCCCCTCCTTTCCCAAAACATCGCTGCTCGGTCCATAAAGGTGTCCAGCGAGGACCACCACTGCAGCCAGAGTGGGTCCCGCGGGACGCTCCCCGCCGGAGTAGTGCGGCGACGCCGCGCCCAGGCAGATACACGGCATGGCACGGAGCACCAAACAGCGTCCGGCACGGAGCACCAAACAGCGTCCGGCATGGAGCACCAAACAGCATCCCGGCACGGAGCACCAAACAGTGTCCGGCACGGAGCACCAAACAGCGTCCGGCACAGAGCACCAAACAGCGTCCCGGCACGGAGCACCAAACAGCGTCCCGGCACAGAGCACCAAACAGCGCCTGGCACAGAGCACCAAACAATCCCGGCATGGAGCACCAAACAGCATCCCGGCACGGAGCACCAAACAGCGCCTGGCACAGAGCACCAAACAGTCCCGGCACGGAGCACCAAACAGCGCCTGGCACAGAGCACCAAACAGTCCCGGCACGGAGCACCAAACAGCGCCTGGCACAGAGCACCAAACAGTCCCGGCACGGAGCACCAAACAGCGCCTGGCACAGAGCACCAAACAGTCCCGGCACGGAGCACCAAACAGCGCCTGGCACAGAGCACCAAACAGTCCCGGCACGGAGCACCAAACAGCGCCTGGCACAGAGCACCAACGCGGCGCAGCACGGAGCACCAAACAGCGCCTGGCACAGAGCACCAAACAGCGCCTGGCACAGAGCACCAAACAGTATCCCGGCATGGAGCACCAAACAGCGCCTGGCACGGAGCACCAAACCGTCCCAGCACGAAGCACCAAACCGTCCCAGCACGGAGCACCAAACAGCGCCTGGCACGGAGCACCAAACAGCGTCCCGGCACGGAGCACCAAACAGCGCCTGGCACAGAGCACCAAACCGTCCCAGCACGAAGCACCAAACCGTCCCAGCACGAAGCACCAAACAGCATCCCGGCATGGAGCACCAAACAGCCTCCCGCACAGAGCACCAAACAGCGTCCCGGCAGGCTGGCCGAGGGCAGACCTCCAGCTGGGGCGTGCCTGCCTCTCCGAAGAGGCGCAGGCAGATCCATCGAAGCCAACGCGCTTCTGTCAGTGCCTCTGCTTCCTGCACGGTGCGGGTAGAGAGTGTTTTCCTTCCCTTTCCAAAATCAGAAAAGATCCCTTCCCTACGTATTATCCTACTTTGAGATATTTTTTCCCTGTCTTTTTTGGATCTCAGTCTTCAGCTCCTCTCCTTTGGGTTTCTTTATCCATCTCTGTTTACTTTTCTATTAACTCGTCTGGAGGAGGGAAAGCCTCATGCTTCTCATGTCGGAGCTGGAAGTTAAACCCCTCATTAACGGCAAAGGACGGTGCCTGCAAGACCCGAGCGCCGGCGAGGCGGTGGGAGGCTGGAGGAACACGGGCGCTCCTAAGGAGGGAGCTACATTAAATTATTATTAACCTGGTTGTCTAGCGCTGGTGTGCTTTCCAGCTCGTCTTCACTCCGTGGCGCGGAGGAGCTGGCAGCGTACGCTGCGTGCGATGAGACGTTCCCAGAGAGATCGCGGGGTCGCACCCGGAAAAGAGGCAGAAACTCTCACGAACATGATACAGCGCAGTCGAAAAAGAAAAATAAGCCGAACACAACTTCACCTTCTATAGCTGAGGGGACTTTGGGCCTTTATAGTCTTTCTGAATGAGAGAACAAAGACAATACTTTTAAGTGTTTTCAGTTTGGGGAGAACTGTTTTATCTGAGACCTGAGGGATAGAGAGACTTTGTCAGACCACAGGCTTTAATTAAGTTTGCCACGCTCAGCTCATGAGCTTTCAAACCCTTCCCAAAAAGAAAAAGAAAGGCAGACAGAGAGCAGTTGTCAAGAGCAATCTTGAAGTTTCCGCAGCCGTGATGGATGTACGGTACAAAGGTGGTGTATGAAACACTGTGATTCCTCACATGTCAGTATCGTCAACCGGATTATGAATTTTAAACAATTTCAGGCACGGAGGGGTTCCACGTGCCTCCCGAAACTCCGCAAATGCATGATACAGGCATGAGATACAGTGGTTTCCCAGTCAGCCTCTGGGCTGCCCTTTGGGGTGGTCCTCTCCTGCTGGCGTCTGCGAGACCCTCCGCCGGCTGACTTGGCGCCAAGGCATGACCGGGGTCTCTCGCCAGAGCGCCGGGCAAAAGCTCTTCCTGACACGGAGCCGCTTGGCTGTGAGCGAATGAGGGGTGAAGATGATAGGTATTTATGGCATAAGGTTAAACGGCCCGTGGCAGCGCGCTCCGTGGTTTGCAGTGCACGCTCCGGAAAAAGTTAAAGCCATCGGTTGATAGCCAGCGTATGTATGTGTCTGAAAAAAAAGGACATTCCCATTGATTTTTAGGATACGACGCTGTCCAGAAAACAGTTGTTTTGTCCGCCACCCAGAAGTTGTCCCCCATCTCACTCCTGCCCACACGAGAAGCTGCTCAGGGGTCTGGTGACGCTTTCCAGCAGCTCAGCTGGCGCGGCTGCGCACGGGGGTTAGAGCCCGAGATCGTCCTCACTGGCCCTGGCAGCCCAGCCCCTCTCAGCGGGGAGTTGAGTGAAGCGCTGAAACGACGACTTGTCCCCGCTTGCGTCCCAGAATCACCAGCCGTGTCTCCCTCAGTTAACTGCTGAGCAACAGCAGCAGTCCTGCAGGCAGCACCGCACGCCGAGCCAGGACACATCATCCCAAGGCCACCCAGAAGTGCTCGGGGGGGACAGTCCCTTCCAGAGATGAGCTATCAAATCTTCTAATTTCCTCCGCTTTTTCCTTGTGTTTCCTGCCTGAGCTAGGCGAACTGCGAATGCCGTGATAAATGTACATTTCACAGCCAGCCGCCGCGGCAATCCTCCCGATGATGTACGTCGGTGACATTTTTCATGAGAATAACTAGTAAACGTTGATGATTGTTTCTTCTAATTATGTATTCACAAGCTATTTGCACTCATTGCCAGCTTTCCTGTTTAGGACTAGCTGAGGCGTACTTAAATGCAACGTTGCATATAAAACAGGAGAAAACTCCTACAGGCTGCCAGTATTTTCTTCTTCATGTGACCAAAGCAAAAGTCATTCCACTGTTAATTGTGATTTGCAGAAAAGGGTTTAACGGGCTGAGAGAAGCTGGATGGGTGCCATGACCCCATGCACCCTCCTAGGGGCAGACACTTGTCCCTGTGTAGTCCTCCCCCACCCACCCACTGAAACTCTTGCTCAGGGCAGATGGTCCTAAAAAGCTAATGAGCCCGACCACTGTGAACTGGTCCTCTTGGACCAGCTGCTCAGCTGTAAACGGGGCATTAGGGTGAGGAAGGAGAGAAGGTTTTCCCTTGAGGGATGCTGGCTGCAGATGTTGGCGCCTCTCAACATGGAAAGCGCAAAGAGCTGCTTGGGTTTAGGACAGACCTTTGCGCAGAGGACAGACAAAAGTGCTGCATTTCAAAGGCTAAAGAGATAGAAGTTAAAAATACATGAAAGTGGTGGTCTAAACCAATGCCTTTAGAATTTGTTGCAGTTGGTAAAGGGACAGGGAACGTGCTGAGCAGGCAGAATGCCATAGATCCCTACAGGCAGGGTTTGGTGGTTGACAGAAACTTGCTTGGCAGGACCGGTTTAAGAAACACCATCAGTGTTTTGCAGTAAAGAATCTGTGTCCGCTCAGTTTTCCTGACAGTTTTGCTTAACTGCCTTGTTTAGACACAAAAGACAAGCCTAAGGTCTGAGTTCAAACTGGCTGCTGCTGCGCAAACTCTCATTTTCACCTTCTGCAGGTGAGACACGTCCCCTCAAGGAGGGCAAACACACCATTCTTGTGGGCTGGGCTCCCAGATACGTTTTGTTCTGGGAAATCCGCGCAGGATTCCCAGGACGCTCGGGAGGACGATCACGGCTGTTGCTCAATGAGTTGCTCGAACACGGGACCGAACAGAGTGTCCTGTGGCCCTGGGCACGTGCCCGAGGCTCGCCTGTCGCCTTCCCCCACGTCACTGCGTGAGTTGCTTCATTGCAGTTCAGGTGGCTATAGAGAAGTGTGGGACAATTCAGGGGTCTTGAAAACAATTTGCATTTTCTGGTTGAACTAACCAGGATTCCTCAGCCTGACTCAAAACTCACTGACGTCAATTGGATTATTTCCTCTGACTCCAGCACGCTACAAGGCGAAACCTGACCTCTGGGAAGCAGCGATGTCTGTAGGAGCCTTTTGCAGGAAATTTCTGGTGATCTTACAATGCTTCTCAGGCAGGGACCAGTCTCTATGGGGCAAAATTCCCTGCAATTCGAAATATGCCCATGTTATTTTTCCAGGAACCTGTTTTCTTCTTTAGTGAGAACGACGACCACATTACCATAATTGCACGTGTTTTCAAAAAAATCAGTGTGCAGCCACTATGTATAACACCAGAATAATCCTGAAATTAATGAAATATGCCTCATATCCACTACTGATAAAAAACCAGCAGCATTTCAATCTCTGTAAAGGAAAAAAAAATTATACCTCTCAACTGAGAAGAGAGGTGAATACCTTGCTCAGAGCGGAGTAATAAATCAATTGGAGGTTATTAATGAAACAGTCCTCATCAGTCTTTATTTGCTGTGGTGGAACTTGGAAGGTTTCCTCTTGCAGAAACGTGACGTGTTTCAGCAGCTGAGCAGCAGGAGAGGAGCGAGGGTAAGGCAGTTTGCTGGTCGGAAGGAGCTTCACGCGTGGGGTTGGTTTGCCTTTCCCGTCTCTCGCAGCCCGTTGCCTGTGCCGCTCCCCAGGGTAGGGACGTGCTGCCGGGGCTGGGCAGAGCCAAAATCACTCCCAGGACACCCCTCGGGTGATTAACCTGACGGCTACACGGGAGGGTTCCCGCTGATATCCCACTCCCGGGCTTTGGTCCGGCCACAGCCGATTTTTGCATTGTGGCGGGAGTGTAGAGGGAGAGAGGGCAGCGACTGGAAGTGTTACCTTAGGGGGACCAAAGGAGAGGAAGAAGACGAAGCCAATGTATTTTACAATGTGTCTTGCAATTTATTCTGCTTCTGAATACTTCTTACAATTCCCATTTTTACTATATGGTCTACAAAACAGAGCCAAAACCGAAGCCTGCAAATACCTCCAGAAGCTGAGTCATCTTCAATTATTGGCATTATCCGTGTCGCCATCAGCTCTTCTGCTCAGGAGGACTATCGGGATTCTTTGTCTTAAACCAGCTATTTATTTGCTCTCTTTTTAATGTTTACAGATGGCTTTTTCCCTTTTGCATACATTTGCTGCAAAGTAACTTTCTTCCTCAGAATAATCTGTGAGAAAAAAAAAAAAAAATCAATGTTTAGTTGTTTGGTAAAGAATTAGGCAGGCAGTATTTTTCCAATAAGAGTTATTTCATCTAAAGCACAAAAAACACAAAAGAAAGAAAATGACTGGATAACATCTAAAAACATAAACGTCAAGCAAAAGATTATTCGTATCGGAAATAAAAAATATATTGGTGGGTAGCTAATTTCAATTTGGTGTCTTGAACGGAGAAGACGTACAAGCTTTTAAAGAGGTCAGGGACAATTTGTTCGTAGGGATCTGTGGTAAATAAGAAGTACAGCCATCTCGTGTTGAGACACAAACTTCCATTACCCTGATTCAATTCAAGGCATTTAGCTCCTGAAGTTAATCTCACCAGACTGTGTTCATCATGCCCATAGAAAGATGTCTATTATTTTTGCTTTTAATGTTCAGTACACTTTTTAATGTATCAAACATATGGAAAATTTATTTCTTCAAGATCATGGGTGACAAATAATATTTCTGCAGCAAATAAATGTCATTCAGCTGCTGCAAACTGCCTTTGGTTGGAGGCGGGAGGAGGCAGACTCAGACAACACACATACAATTGCGCCCATTTCCTTAAAAAGGATAATGAAAGAAAATCTGCAAACTGCCAACAGCACGACTAAATGTATTTTTAACTACGCAATTGTCCTTTACAGGGATTTAAATTTCATTTCCACCTGTTACTGAGCAGCTAATGGCTTTCCTCTGAGCGAAACTGAAACGCTCAGAACTTGTCTCGTCTCAAGCTGCTGCGGCGGCAGCACCCCCGCGGCGCCGGGTTGGGAAAGGGCACGGGGCCTG
>NW_010526295.1:0-4870 GCF_000687285.1 Phaethon lepturus | reverse complement strand
GAGGGGGAGCGGTGCCAGGGGGTGGGAGGTATCGCCTCCCCTCGCTCTGGCCAGGGCTGGAAGGTCTTGTCTGTGTTTTTGCCGTGTTTTGGCTATATGGTCCCGTATGTATGGAAAAGCCCATCGTAGTCCAGTAAAGTGTTTTATGGGGGGCAGTGAGTCAGTCCCCTGAGCGAGGGACTGATGGTGAGCAGGATGGAATGTCCCTGTGATATATTAGGAATGGTCCATAGACTGGTTTATTTTTTATTATGTTTCTGCCATGATTGGCTAATTTCAGTGGGATCCATCTTGTGAGCCGGCAGGACAGGAAGCCTGGGGCGGGAGACGGAGCTGCTCCCCAGCGCTGAGGGATGGCCCCACAGGTATTTAGTTCTGGCCACGTTGCAGGATGCAGCGAGGAGGATTCCCAGCTAGGGAACTGGATAAAGAAAATTGGACTGCGTAAAAAAGGCACTTGTCTGTGCTCGGCACGGAGGAACACGTGTGTGTATGTACTTGCGGGTGCTACAGAGAGAAAACGCACCTTTCTCTCTCCGCTGCCCCAGGCACGAAGTGCCTGAGAGGCAGAAGGCCAGTGAGATGCAGACGACTGGGGAGGTTTCTTGATGCACATCACTCCTGCAGAGCTGAAACAAGCCTTTAATGTTGCAGAGGCCACCGTGACACCAGGCAGATGCAAAAGAGGGAAAATAAAATAACGGATAAATAAACCAGAGGCTTGCACGAGTGCAGTCCCCATGTCTCAGCCTCACCCCTGACTCTGCCACGCTATAATCTGTAGCACGGAAATGTTTCTCTTGGCTGTTGGTTTAGGGCTGCGCAATCGAACCTGGTAGTTAAAATCCTGCCGAACGGGGCAGGCAACCCAACAGCAGCTAATGAGGAAAGGCAAGCAGAGCTTTCAAGCTGTTTGCAAAAAAAAAACCACCGGAGGAGCAGGTGGTCACATAGGATCCATCTTGTGCTGGTTTGAGCCAGCTGTCTGCAGATGGGGGTAGTGAAGGACTGCTGCCGTAGGTAATATTCAGTGTGCCTCCTTTCCTTCCTCTCTGAACATCTGATACCACGGCAGCATCCCTGCTCGCAAGGGGATTAGGTGCTAGCACAGACCGCTGTTGCAGCTAACCGTTTCCTACTGGTTTATTCAAATAACTCGGAAAAGTACATCCAGCAGCTGAGTCCAGACAAACTCTCTTGAAAAACATGGCTCTGCAGAAGCCATTGTGGTGAGATCTATGAAAAGAGCAAAACCCCGGCTCACATGTGCAGTGGCAGATGGGGAAAGGAAAGGCTGTGGGTTTGTGTGGGTTTCCTCCTGTGTGTGCAGGAAGAAAAGTGCCTGGGGTTCCAAAGCAGCTGGAAGGGTGGCCAGACCAGCCACACTTACGATGATTTTTTTTTAAAGTAATTTTAAAAATAAATATGAATCACAGCATTTGAAACACCTCCCTGGAAATGGATGGTGTGCTTGCTGTATTACTTTGTATTTACTTTGTGGTGGCACCCTCTTACAGCCAGCAACGGCAGGGTTGCCTGCAGGAGGTGTATGCCTCTTCCCCTGATAGCTCCTGTGGTGTTTTTCCTCCTGGGGTTAAGAGGAAAAGGGGAAAAAGCATTTTCTTTGCGTGACTTTGGTGCATCTCCGCCAGCTTGCCCTAGACCTGGAGAAAAACTGGCCAAATCGAAGCTGCCGTGAAGGGCAGTCATTAGTCCACAGGGTGTCATAAGCCATAGGATTTCTGTGCGTTACCCCCCAAGGGAGCCCAGTTACTAAAGCAAATCTGCCTGAAAGACACTTTGTTTTGTTTTATTCAAATACACCCAGTAGCACGATCAAAATCCACAGCTACAATGAGGGCTTCCTGCCATGGATACGCAAAGACTGAGATAAGTGCAAACGAGCAAACCACAGATCACCTAACGAAGCAAACTGTGACTGCTGTTTACCTCTAGTCGCAGGGCACCCCGTGGCTGCAAACCAAGGCTCCCCTCTTTCACGGCTTGTGTCAAGTCGGCACAGAGCTGCTGAGCTGCTCTTGAAAGGTTCTCCTGAGAAATAATTTCTGCACCTCGTTCTAGGGTTGCCCCTTTCGTGTGGTCCCCCCAGGAGCCTGTGCTGCCATGCCTTGAGATAGCTTTTGGTTTGTCCAGCTTCTGTAACCCTGAACCAGACTGTCCGAAAATCAAGTCTCAGTCCTTCAGCAGCTCTTGTTACTTTTTTCCCTGCCAGAATCTCGCTGTTCTTCTGGAAATAAACAGTTCCTGGGGCTGCTTGTTCAAAACACACATTTTGCAGCCTTATTACCATAGCAATTCTTTCCAGAGATTATCTCCCTGTATGTGATTTCCTCCGTGCTGTGAGCAGCTCTGAGACCCCACGAACGTTTCTCAGCTCCCTCTTCCTGAGAGGCAGCAGGGGAGGGTGGTCCCAGCTCCCCCCACGCCACTGGAAGCGATGTTGGAAGTGACGCCGGAGCCGGTGGGTGGAAGAGATGTATAAACATGGAAGCGGTGTGCCTAATTAATGACCTGAAACCAGCCGTAAAGGTCAGCTTGTTTGCGAGGGACGCGTTCGAGGCACACGTGCTGAACGCCAGCTTCGCCGCCGTGCCTTGGAAAGGGCATCGCCGCCCGCCCGGGACGGCGGCTGGTGGAGGGGGAGCTGTCAGAGGGGGATCGATAGCCTTCAGCCTCGCTCATTAGCGCACACCCGGGCTGTCCCCCTTGCCTGGCAAGCCGGTTCTTTCTTGCTGAGAACCCAGGCTGCTTTCCTGGCGAAAGGGCAGGCTCCCGCGGCTCTTTGGAGCATGATGCCACCAGAGAACAGGCTGTTTTCTGGGCTGTCTCGTCAGGCACTTGACTAAGTTCAAACTGCAGAGTTCTTTTGACTCGTATCAACACCATCAGCAGCACGCATTCAAAAATTGAGCATCTGGATGCAGATGGCAGGGGAATGATACCAGAATTTTATTTACTAGCTGTTTTTTTCCCCCTGAAGCTTTTCTCTGTGGTCTTCCAGGGGCTACAAATTCAAGTTTCTTGCCTAATCCCAGGACTCTGGGAGCTGAGGCTTTATGAATATTCCAAATCATCACTAAGCTTGGTATAGACTCGTAAAGACGGCTGTCCTCTAGAACAGGGTGCACCGTGGGTTGTCATGTGAGATCTTAAGGGTCCTTGCCACCCCGGCAGTTTCCGACCACCTTTCATCTCCAAGAATTGGGCAGAGCCATAAGATGACCTGCAGAGAAAATAAAGGGAAGATTTGGCGTCAATAAAACCACAGAGATGTCATGCGCACAACGATGGTGGCGGTGCAAGGAAAGTGCCTTTGAGGCAAGCTTTCTCCCTCTCGAGATGAATACACCACCAACCCAGTTGTCCCCTGCTTGCAGAGAGCTCTCTTTCCTTTCTGGAACAAACCCTTTTCTTCAGGCTTTTGGCCTTGCTTGTCCACCTTGTGCTCTTTGTCCCAGCAAAGAAAGAGCCCTGATCGAAGCTCTGCTCCTGCGACGCGGTGGCTCAGGAGCAACGTTGTTGGCTGGGTTTAGCTTCAGGCGGACTGAGGGGGCCCAGCCACAAAAGGAGGCAGAAAATCAAGGCAGCTGGTCGTGTTTTGTTGTTTAAATCTGCTCTGTCTCGGGGAACGCGGCTTGGCTTTGCAGAGAGCATGGGGGCATGCAGGGTGTTTCCAGAAAGGCACCAGCCCAGGTCCTGGAGCATCTCGGACAGCCCGTGGTGGCCTTCGTGCAGGTGTGCTGCTACAGCTGCGGTCAAACTGCTCGGAGGAGGAGTCATCCATGCCAGGCAGGGCACGGCCTGTGCTCTCCCGAGCGTCATTCCAAGCAGTGACCAAGGAGGCCTCGGCCAGGACCTCTGACTCAAGCCCCTGTAGATCCCACATCTGAGGGAGAGGAGGACGTGCTGCTGGGCAGAGCTACGCGTCCTCCTGCACAGCACGCGGGTCCCCTGCAACGAGCAGAAGGCAGCAGATGCTCATGAAGTCCAGCATCTCCTCGACCTCTGGCCTGGCCTTGCTGTAGACTGAGGTGAGTTCTTGCATCCTTTGCGTCTCCACTTGCCCCTTGCAGTGTTATATGTCTGTGGTTAAGTCTGTGGTTATACGTCGTGTTTACTCTCAGAGATCTTTTGTGTGTCTGTGTCAGGCATCTTGGGTTCAATTTACAGGTTTTAAGTCACTCCCTGCAGATTGCCCTTTTACCAAGCAAACCGGCGCAGTGGGTCCTGCACTCCCTTGCTCAAACAGTGGGATCCCCCCGTGTTTTCCCTGGTGCGGCCCCGTGCCAGCCCCAGAGGCTGCGCTCTCTGGCTCGCAGACCCCGTCTCTCCCACTCCTGCTCCCTCTCTCCCGGGCGTCATCGCTCCTGGGCCTGGCTTATAACATGGTGTGTGGCGCAAGGACAAAGATGACAGGGCTTCCTCTGTCTTGCAGAGGAAATAGGTTCATCAGCCTGAGCATTCAGCACGGCGATTAACTGAGAGTTGCCTGAATCTGGAGCATGGAGTGTGAGCATCATCAGAGCCATCTGAAAATGAGGGAGAAGAGACCGTGAAGCGAGAGGATCGGGGCTGGAGGCCGTGCGCCATACGGGTGAGTAATCTGTACATGCTGAGAGCTGACAGCTTCGGGGGCCAGCCGGGCTACCAGGTACGTCACCGTTGCTCTTTCGCTGTTAGAAAGGTCCCGTGTTGCTGTTGCAGCCGCGCAGGTGGGTGATGCCAGCCCCCCTGCTGCTGGGGAAGCTCCCCAGGGCTGGGGCACCCTGTGGGGCAGGGCGTGGGGGCAGCTGCCCGCCTGGGCCCTGCTGCCCGCCTCCCTTGCTCCTGCCCGTGGGGCTGGGGAGAG
>NW_010526294.1:0-2358 GCF_000687285.1 Phaethon lepturus | reverse complement strand
GCCCCTGCCACGCCACGCGCGCACGGCGGAGTTACCTGCTGCTAAGGCAGCGCTCCGTCTTGCTAACGAGCCCTCACGCTTCCCAAAAGCGGCCCGTGTACCTGGTACCTGTTCTCCTTTCAGCAGCACACCTGGAAAGCGATACACGACGGCACTCAGCTCCTCCATCACCCGCTCCCCCAGTGTCCCAGCAAGACTTTTTGTGCAACGGGAAGTTGGATGGATACCCAGCAATCCAATTATAAACTGAACTTCCTAGACATGAAACCAGCAAGGGATCTAGAAAAAGCGATAGCCTGCCTCGCCAGCTCGGTGATAACCTCCTCCGGGGGGGAGGGTGCTGCTAAATTCGCAAATAATTTTCTAGTTTCCTGAAATCTCCCTTCACCTCATGGGTTCAGCATCAGCCAAGTGTCCTTCTGCCCCAGGACAAGCACCTTCCTCCCATCACCTGCAGGTTTTAAACGGGAGCTATGGGTACGGTGGAGCTGGAGGTTGTATGTGGCTGTGCCTGTGTGAGCCCATTCTCCCTACGTGGGCATCAGGCGGGTGGATGCCACCAGTCCCTGGAGCCCAAGAAGATGAGAGCCGCCCCAAGCTTCAGGAAGACCTCGAGGGGGTTGGAGCTGCCTTGGCGGAGCTCGAAGCAGGGAGCAGTACCCCAGGGCGACAAATACGGACTTACCTCTACAGGGCAGGAGAGTCTTCTGGTGAAGTCCCTGAGCTCTGCCGGTGGTCAGCAGACAGGCGGTTTCCTCATTTAAGGCTCAGTGGGGTCTGAAGGTCTCCTTCATACTGGTATTGGTGATTCTTGCGTGCCGAGGGACACCACAAGAGCAGCAGACAAGCATCTGCCCCCCGAGCCTGTGGTGCAGCTACAGCAGTCCGTTCAGGATTTCTAACACTTTTCTCTAAATTATTAATTTTTTTTTGCCTCTACACGTAGGAATGCATCAAGCTCAGGTTTGCCCAGATGACTCTGGGAAACCTCTGGGACCTCAGAGTGGGATTTACTGGCCATAATACTATGTAAATATGTCTGTATTTTAAGGTCTGTGATTCTAGTTAGTTAACTGAGTGAAAAAGGCCATGCGTTACAGCAAAATGAAGATCTGAGAAATTTTCAGATGGATACCTGCAGTGCCAACGGCGCTTGAAGCTGGAGCTGGCAGAGGCTCAGCCCTCTGGCCACCGAGCCCAAGGCTCTCCATGTAGGCTCATCCTCAAACTGGTAGCCCACTGCAGCATCTAAGGGGGAAAGAAGCCTCTTAAGCAGGAAATATCTCAAGAGGCTCCATGCAAGGTCCTGTGCTGTCTCCCTTGAGTGACTATTTGGGCAGTGTGAGATTTTGCCATTGCTGGAGTTTCCCCAACTGATTGAAGTCATGGGGGCTGCGTCCAGCGACGGGTTCCAGCTCCTCTATACCTACCAGTGCCCTGAATTTCTTCAGGAGTAGGAAAGGTCTGAGATGAGACCCTCTCCCCTTTCATCCCAGGATCACAGGCTGCGGAGCTCACTTTCTCAGGAACAAGGGCCCTTTTTTGAAGCACTCATTGGGTTTAACTCCCGAGGCATTTGGAAACTCTGTAAAGCCAGGAATTGACCCAGGTTCTAGAAAGAGAGCAGAGTGTCTAATGCTTTTAAGCCGCATTTCAGAGGCAGAGATGATCTTCAAAATGTTTGGGCTTCCAGTTTTGAGAGAAACATTTTTTCTTTGAAATTAGCTTAATTAAAGGATCACAAAATTAATTAAAACGCAGAATGAAATGCAACGCTTTGCATCAGGTCGAATGAAACATTTTAGCATGCTTTAAAATGAAATCAGAGATGGTTTTCATTTCGATTAAAGCAGCCCCGCTCTCTCTCCCCAAGCTCTGGAAAACACTGATAAAATCCTCCTCTCCTGATTCTGCCCGTCCCAGCTTGCAGAGGGGTAAGGCTCTCCCTGCCCCGAAACCTCAGGGACCAGGGCCTCGGATCCACTTCACGCTCGACCCTCAGCTCTCACCAAAGACGTTTTGGCTGGACGATATTTTAAAGTGCTCCTCCTTGGCGGTGGCAGCTCGTTTAAAATTGGCAGCACCCCTAATTGGGAAGGGGGAAGCTCTTTTTTCGGGCAGAACCCCCCCCCCCGGCCCCAGGCGCGGCGGGGCCAGCCGGTGCCACTCTCAATAGCCATCACTGTCAGAGGTGGGTTCCTGGCCACGGCTGAACTATCCGCCTGTTTAAATACAGCGAGTCCCAAAATGTCAGGAGTTTCAAAGGCAGCGCAAAGCGGCGGCGCAGGGCCAAGCACCCTGCGATCTGGCCAAGCGCAGGCAGCTCTGCTCGTCCCGCGGGGGTGACAGCAGGGCCAC
>NW_010526293.1:326-622 GCF_000687285.1 Phaethon lepturus | reverse complement strand
GAAGGGGACTGAGCACGTCGCTCCCTCGCACAGGGCCGGGGGTCCCTCACCTGTAGGACAGGACGAAGCCGACGGTGCTCTCGCTGAAGCGGACCAGGAAGCAGCCCAGGGGCTGATCCTGCAGCAGCTGCTCCGTCTCCCTGTGAGAAGGAGCCCAGAGCTGCTCGCCATCACCCCCTTTGTGGGACCCAGGGGTCCAGCTCCCTGTTTCGGAGCCCAGGGGTGGGGATGCTGAAGGGACCACACCCTTCCCTGGCTCGGCTCCCCTCCCCCGGCCGCCCTCCGGGTGGTGACGC
>NW_010526293.1:0-217 GCF_000687285.1 Phaethon lepturus | reverse complement strand
CTCGAACCACAGCCTCGTCCGGGCACGCAGGGCCACCAGCTCTGGCCGCGGGTCCTCCTCCAGCGGGGACCAGCCTGGCAGGGACAGCCAGGAGCCTGGAGGGACCTGGAGGGAAGAGGAGAGCGGCCAGGGGCTCAGGCGAGGACGTGCCTCGAGGATGCTCCGCTCCCTGCACGGGGCTCCTAATGCAGCGCGGGAGGACACGGTCCCTGGGGGC
>NW_010526292.1:822-1101 GCF_000687285.1 Phaethon lepturus | reverse complement strand
CTGTCCCTGAGCTCTTGGGGGGCAGAAAACCACCCCAGTACCAGGATCACCCTGAGGGGACCTACGTGTCCCCTGAGGGGACCCAGGTGTCCAGCCACGTGCTGAACCCACATCCGGAGAACTTGGGGACCCCCCCAGTGCCAAATTCACCCCACGAGGCCCCTCATGGGGGGGTCTCCCAGCTGGGAGACAGATGTCTAGGCTCCACAGTGGGGACCCAGGTGTCTGGGCTCAGTGGGCCTTGTGGCGGGGGCGGCCCAGCAGGACGCCGGACGGGGG
>NW_010526292.1:443-718 GCF_000687285.1 Phaethon lepturus | reverse complement strand
CTCCAGCCTGCCTGCGCCTCTGTGGCGAAGTACAGCACGTCCCCATACAGCTGCCCTGTGCGTGGGGGGGGAGATGATGTTGGTGAGGGCTGGGCAGCTCCAGGGACGTGGGCAGCCTCCCCTCACCCCACTGCTCTGGGCACATTGGGGTCCCAGGCGTACCGAGGGACACGAGCAGCTGCAGGACGTAGCGGGTCGGGTGGTCGCGCAGGAAGGCGAGGAAGGTGAGGAAGCTGAGGGGGCCCCAGGCCCAGGCTGTCACTGTCTCCATGGCA
>NW_010526292.1:0-240 GCF_000687285.1 Phaethon lepturus | reverse complement strand
GGGCAGGTGCCCCCCCCCACCCCCCCCAGCAGACCCAGACATCCAGGCGACTCCCAGCACCACCCTATGGCCCTCCAGCACCTGGGAGTCCCCCTCCCTAGGTGTCCAGGGAACCCCCTTTTCCCTTCAGGGCCCACTGACACCCCAGGGGACCCCTCCCCAAAGGGACCCAAGTGACCGGGACCCTCCCCGGGGAACCCAGAACCCCCTTAAGAAGACTCAGCCCACCCCCCCCGCCCC
>NW_010526291.1:10931-16195 GCF_000687285.1 Phaethon lepturus | reverse complement strand
GCTACAGGGAGAAGGGGAAAGGAAAGTGGGAAGTCAGCACGAGCCGCCTTTCCCTTTTTTTAAGGCAGAAGACGGGGTATCGGTTTTGATAAAATCCACAGTTTGAAGGAGCAGCAACAGCCCCCCCAAGGCTGCACCCTGCCCGTCCCCCCACAGCAAGTGGGGCCACCAGCCAGCCCCGCTGAGCTCAGATCCTAAAAACAGGCCCTGGGAGCGAGGCAGAAAGCCAAAGCTTCATCAGGTGGCTGGGGCAGCGCCCAAGGTCACCCTCCTCCCCGCCACACCAGGGCCCCCCGGACCCCCTGCCTCCCGCAGTTTTTTTGGCGGGATGCGGCCGTTACCCCTCCGCGCTCCAGCCCAGGAGGAGACGGAGCCTGTTTGCCCTGATAGAAGTTTTATTACAGAATTTTAATGGCACTGCAGGAGTAAGATAGTCAGTAGAGCCCTAAAACCCAGCCTGAAAAATATACATTTTACATATATTGTTAACCCCCTGCTGCAGGTCTGGTCTTAAAGCAGGAAACTAGTTTCTCTTCAGTAAGAAAATATATGTTGCTAAATGAAAAATATACAGTTAGAAGAGTTACTGGCTTGCAAGCTGCTTTTCTGGGGGGTTAAACCTCTACCAGCTCCAGAGTGTTTAACTAGGGTTCGTTCACATGTAAAAGAAGAGGTATAGTGTATAAAAAAAAAAAGGCAAAGTTCAGGTACGCTTCGTTTGCTCGGTCCAATTAAGAAATGGCCTTGGCTTCGGGTAAGAATGCTTCCCAGTACTTCACCAGCTGCGGAGAGGAGAGAGGGAGAGTCAGGAGCACAGTTCAAGCCCAGAGGGAGTCAAGAAGCATTTTGGGAGGGCAGAAGCCCCTCCACAGGGCACATAACCAGCACCTCCCCCCATCAAAAGCATCAAGGGGGATGCAAGGCTTATATTTTGCCCTGCTACAAGCCCATGGGGGTCGATCCCTCCCCCCATCTGGGGAGCAGGACGCACCCATGGTGGGGGTTCACGCTCGCACTGCTGGGGTTCGAGAGGGGAAACCGCAGCAGGGGCTGGGGCTACTCACCTGTTGCTGAGAGTTTAGTAACGTCTCCAGGTATTTAGTGACATGGTTCCTGAAGTCCTTGGATTTCTCTTTCTGCAAGAGATGAGCGTGGGAATGAGCGCAAGGATGAACGAACCACCAAAACTCTCTGGCTTTTGTGGCAGGGGAGGAAAAACCACCAGGATGTTCCTGTTCCTCCTGAGATGCCGAGGATTATGCTCACCTCCGGCCACAGGCTGATGGATCTTTGCCCACCCCACCTTCATTTTAACAGACACGCTTCTCTGCATGGAAGTCCCCTCTTAGCCAAGGGACATCAGCTCTGCCCACAGCAGCGATGCCCCAGCTCACACATGTCCGGATTTATAAATATTGCCAACCGCTGTACTGGGAGTGTGGTCAGGAGCCAAAGTGGCCCTTGGCTAGCCCAGGCTGGTGTTCCCAGCCAAGGCACATCAAGACCAACCAGCTGGAGGGCTGCACACCAAGGGCTGGGCCAAACGTACCTCAAACCGTATCACTTCCTTGCGGATGACGGCAGAAATCCGTTCAAAATCTCTTTCGTACTGTGTCACGCGAGACTCCCACTGCAGAGAGAGGAAGCGTGCTGTCTCCAGGGGAGGGGATGCGAAGCAGCTTTCCCAGCCAAGGCACATCAAGACCAACCAGCTGGAGGGCTGCACACCAAGGGCTGGGCCAAACGTACCTCAAACCGTATCACTTCCTTGCGGATGACGGCAGAAATCCGTTCAAAATCTCTTTCGTACTGTGTCACGCGAGACTCCCACTGCAGAGAGAGGAAGCGTGCTGTCTCCAGGGGAGGGGATGCGAAGCAGCTCTCGCTCCCCTCTCCAAGCGGTTTTGTAGCCACAACCGTTCACGTAAGAGGCGCTGCCGGAGCAAAGCCCGGCATTTCTGGTCCTCGCTGCCACAGCAAGCCGCAGCCCCCGCTTGCTGCGAGCTCAGCAGGGAAGCCACAGTGGGTGGGATGGCGAGCAGCCCCTCCTGCAGCTTCTGCGGCTTCCTGCAAGGCTTGCTCATCCCTTGGTGCAAGCCTGGCAATAGGTACCTGTCCCTTCAGCTCAGAAGGTCCCCTTCCCAAAAGGGTCCCCTCTCACAGCTCAGCGGCAGAGCACTGAGGGAAGGGGCTGAGCAGAGACCCCGGCGCTCCACGTTCCCTACCTCCGAGATCTCCTCCTTGGCCTGCTGCAGTTTGTCGGGTTTGTTGGCCCAGAGCAGCCTGGCCTCCATCTCCCTCTTCTTCTGCAGCATGGTCTGGGCGTCCTGCCACCGCTGCCAGGTCTTCATGCGCTGGTCAAAGGCTCCCTGGAAGGGGGGAGCAGAGACTGAGCTCTGCTCTGCCACCGCACCAGGAGCGGCGGGCAGCTGCAAGGAGCTCTGCTGACAGCGACAACCGTGCCCTTGACAAGGGGGGACATCAGCTGCTTCACCTGTCAGGTCCTGAACCCACCTGGGTGTAACCAAAGCTGAGCCAGAACATGGACTGCTCTACCAGGGAAGGAGCCCAGGTGCAACACTGACCAGCTCCTGCTTCAGGAGCAGCTCTGGGGCCTCCCACCTTCTCCAGGCTTTGGCAGGAAAGAGTCACTGGAAGAACCCCAGCTACGCGCACAGTTCAGCGCAAGCCTGAGGCCACCGAGGGGAGCGGCAGCATCCCAAGCACGATGTCTAGCCTGTCCCCAAGCTCTGCTGCCTGCCCGTTTCAGTCCTGCCATCGAGAGTGGCCAGTACAAGCAGCTGCCCTCGCCTGCCCCACGCTGGACCTCCACCGTGAGCTCCTGCAGAGCTATGCGCCCGCAGCTCCTGCGGCCGGCGCAGCACGCTCCTGCACCAGCTCGCAGGCACCTGCCAAGAGGCCAGATGATTTTAGCTGGCCTGCAAATCACCAGCTGAAGCAAGGAAGACCCCATTAGGCCTCTGAACAGGTCCAGCCAGGTCGTGGGGAACAGCTAGAAAAGCAGAAAGCAGCATCTGATAGCCTGGTCAGAAGGAAAGAACAACCAAGGGATAGGTAAAGTCTGAGGCAACACTCTGTCTCCTTGCCAGAACATCCCAGATAAGTCTTATTACCTCCAGCATTACCAGAGATCTCAGTCCTGCTCTGGAGCACCCACCACTCCTCCCAGTACAGACTGGCAGACCAAGGAGGCTTGTGCCTACTCACTAGGCTGCGTTCTGGCCTCTGTAGCCTCCACAAACAACTGCTCACAGACAGGCCAAGTTTGGGGCAGGAACACAGGAACCTGCCAGACTCACAGCTTGCCTGGGACTTGTTTCTTTCAGCCTCCAGCAAGGAGGCGAGTGCACCAGGCAGGCTGCCTGGACTCAAAGACTCAAGCACTGCCTCAGCAGGTGCTTTACAGATCAGTTTGCCACAGCCAAGTCACTGTTTAGCAGCTCACAGCCTCCACAGTAGCTGCAGTCTTCACCTCTGGAAGGGCTGAGGCCACCTACGAGCCATGAACTTGCTCCACATGCCCCCTGGAGAACAGCAGCACAGCCAGGCCTCACCGACCCCACTTTTCTAACTACTCCAACACATGCAACAACTGGACAAGCAGCCCAGTTTGCCCTCTGCCTGGAGGGCTCACAGGCATGCCATGCCCCGTGCTTGCATTTAGAACCCCATCTGCCTCCTGGCACACCTAAGCCTAAGACCGGTGCTAGAACCAGCAGCATAGTCTAGAGCTTGGCCCAAGGGAGTGCTTACCCTTACAACTGAGAGGAGGCGGATGTAGTCTCCCAGGAGCTCGGCCAGGAGGAAGAAGTCACTGTTAGCCTGTTCCTGGTGCAGCTGTTCAAT
Organism: Phaethon lepturus; assembly: GCF_000687285.1. Lineage (NCBI taxonomy): Eukaryota > Metazoa > Chordata > Aves > Phaethontiformes > Phaethontidae > Phaethon > Phaethon lepturus. The sequence goes on along the minus strand of NW_010526291.1, from coordinate 12,328 downwards.
CTTCTCTTCCACCTCAGCCAGCTGGGACAGCGCCCGGGACAGGGCCGTGTTGTCCTCCGAGCTCCCCAGCATGGCCAGACTCTTTGCAAACTGGGCTGTATTCAACGCTAGCTCTAGTGAACGGAATAAGAGAGTCAACCGACGGGCCTCGCTACACCGGGTGCTCTGCAAGTAAAGCCCCAGCCTAGAGTTCAGCCCAAGGAGACATCAGCTGAAGAGCCAGCGCTCTCCCGGTCACAGCCGGCAGCTTCTGCGGCGTGGCGGGAGGAGAAGGGAAGCAGCAGAGTGGGAGGACAGGCACAGCTTTGCAGAAGTCAGCCAAAACATGCAGAGGAAGAAAAACATCCCTGCTCCCCGCTAGAGGACAGCTCGGGATCAGTAATAAGATGAGCTCTGCGCTCTGCTCAGGTTTGCACCTGCACACTGGTGGCCTCCAGTCAGGCACCGCACAAGGCTTAACCCTTACGGGCCAAGCTACAGAACAAGCTTGTTACCTTTCCTGTGGTTCACTAGCGTTTCGACGACAGCATGCAACTTCCGCAGCCGCTGGTCCTCGCACTCCACCTCCTGCAGCTTCTCCTCAAACCACTGAAATGGGTAAAGGCAGAGCTGATTCCCACAGCCGGCATCGCCGCAGGGCTCTCCTCGTATCTCGCACCCAAAGCTTGAGCTGGGGAGAGCACACAGCTCCGGAGCGAGGACGAGGACAGCCCAGAGGCGTCCACATACTTACTATGTCAGATTCATTCATCTTGATGGTCATTTTACTGACAGCATCCGTAGCTTTGTTGAACATCTTCAGTATTCCTGCTCCGCTCAGGGTCTGGGTGCCCACTGCTCTTGGTAGCTATAAAGCAAGGAAAAAAAAAAGTCTGCTTTGCCAGGAGATAAAAGCAGATTGGTGAGTAGCCACCAGAGTAGCATCATTCTCCCTTGCATGACGGGAGAACCAGCCATGCTACTTGAATCCCTGAACTGAGGGTTGCCCAACCTTCCACAGGTCATGCAGGCATACAGAAGTGCTTTGGAGCATCTCTCCAAGAGCAGTTTACTCCAGTGTCCCCCAGCAGTGCAGAGCGGTGCGTCTTTGATGCTGGGAAACACTCTTCACCAGCCACAATTATTTTCCAGACTGCTGCTGAGTGGATGCAGCTCTAAATGAGGTGTTTCCACGATGTCTGCTCCTACACCAGAGCCCTCCAGCACAGCCATAGCACTGGAATCACGCAGGCTAGGGTCTCCCCAAGGCTCAGCCTCTTTAAGACTCGGACTTCTTCAAGTCAGGTGCACATCTGGGCACGGTCATGCTCTCCTCAGAGGAGCGGGGACCACATCGGCCACGTGGTTCAGTACAGAGCCAGCGCTCCCTTAACATCCGAGCATCAGGCCAAGCCAGC
>NW_010526291.1:1048-10900 GCF_000687285.1 Phaethon lepturus | reverse complement strand
AGGAATCTTGGCATGGATTTCCAAGAACGAAGACTACCCGTGCTCTCAACGTGCGCCCCCGCCATGACGCAAGCAAGCTAGGCCAGAGCTCGTGACGAGCGTACAGCGCTTAGACAAGCGCTGACACACGGGAGAGAGTCCTGCTCTTGTCGTCATCAGTTAAGAGCTCTTACAGGGTTCTGCTGGTTCTCGCTGAGCTTTGAAGCATGACGTCTCATTAACTGTTGTGTACTGTTTCTTTCCGTACTTCCAAGGTAGCTACGTTACTCCACACTACTGACCTCCTCCTTTTCCAAGAACTCCCTCACGTCTGGGTCCTGCAGCATTGTTGGATGGCTGACCACTCTTCGTAGGTACCTGCGGAGAGGAACGTGCCAAGAGTTACTTCAGTTGTAGCAAACCTGGCTCCGAGCCACCACAGGTCAGCTGCGACGCACTTGTTATTTACTCTGAAATGGTAGTTTGATAGCTGGAAGTCGGGCCCAACAGGCTGTTCTCGTCACCCACCAAGAGTCCTACCTCCCTGTGGACTCTAGTGAGACCAGCCTGCAAGACCAGACCTGCCAGGCCTTTGATTAACGCTTGCTATGGCAAGAAAGTTACTTCATATGCCAAGAGATCAAGATCCAGCCTTACAGCTGTAGCAATGACACTTTTAACAGCTCTTTCAGAGGCTGAAGCTGGAGAGGAACAGCATCCTGGTGCTAACCGAACAGTCAACATGGGTGGCAGAGCAAAGGCCACCTGTGGCTGTGTAGTTAGGGTAAAAGATAAAGATCCAGTTCTTTCTTACCAGATCTGCACTGCATGTACCATTACTTATCATCCATACTTCTGGGCTCTTGAGACAGCTCAGTTTTCTCCCTGGCCTTGTCAGTGGAGTTTGGCCAGATTTGGACCAAACACCAGCAGTGGCTTTCGAAGTTTTACACAGTAAAACTCTGCAACTCTTTGCAGTTGCAACTCTTTGGTGGCCTCCAGGTTTACTGCAAACCTAGAAGCAGACAGCTTTTCTCATGCAGGGAGGAGAGTGCAGCCAGTCTGACCTTTCAGAGGTCCCTTCCTTGGTTCAGACACGAGGGGATAGGTGTTGGGGTCTGTACCTCTCTAGAGCAGCCCGTCTTTTTTCTAGGAACTCCGCAGAGGAGGAGTCTTCTTTCCCAACTTTCACTTTGGTCATTCCTAGCACAGAGGGAAGACGCAATTAGCGAGCAGCTTCAAACTCAGCACACAAGGTAGTGTGGTTTATTACAAAGTACAGACTACCAGGGTGAGAGTAGAGGAGAGGCATTTTACAACAGGGATTAGACCTTGCATCAGCAAGAGCTACTTGGAAAATTAAAATCTGCCAATACCTAGCATCTAGCAGAAGGTGACATCCAGAAAAGAGGTAGAGCAATGCCAAGGAAGACTGGAAGGGTTACAGGTCTGGATTCACGTGAACAGCAATTCAGTGACAGCACAGAGGATAAGGTTTTACTCAACATCAAGCAGATGTGGAGGCATCTGCAAACTCAAACAAGGCTTCAAGCCTGGAGCTCCAAGTATGGAACCAGAGTTCTGTCTGTGCCACAGAACCCAGATTATTTTCCACACCTGCTTCCCACGGCTGCTCTGCAGCTTCCCTCTCAGCTTTGAGACTGCAGGCGGGCTTGTCCTTCGGGCGCAAAGCTCGCCATCAGAAGGACCGGCTCTAGCGCCCTGCACCTCCACCACTCACCTATGAGGCTCTTCTCGGGCGGTGGAGGAACGATGAACCCATTTTGGGCATGCTTCTCCGACAACTTCTCATAGAGACCCAGAAAGTCACTGAACCTCCTTTTCACTGAAAACTGCTTGCTCCTGAACATTGGCATGCTCGTCTGGGGGAAGAGACAAGACTCAGATCAGACTCACCCAGGGAAGCTTGTCCCTGCACGCACAGCCTTGCTAGCTCTATCTGCTGTCACTTCTGGGCATAAAGCAGGACAGCTTGAGCTCTGCAAGATGAGAAGTGAATAGAGCAAGCTTCAGCCTAGGTTTTCAGCAGCTTACCTCCCAATAGTTCTCCTTGGACCAAGCAGCCACTAAATAACAGAGCAGCTGTTGCCGCAGCCAACATCGCCTAATTCCATCATCCCTGCTCCCCACAGGAACAGGGACTGCTGTCAGGTCAGACTTTATCACCTTAAGACTACAGGGGCCACCAGTGGCTTTTGACTGTGTTTGCAGAGCAGGATTGGAGGCTAACAAGTCCCCCAGTCCCCTTCACACACCATCAGCTTCAGACCACAGGATGCCCGTAGCCCAGCAGCTGCTGTACAGACAGCTAGAACAACTTCTTTGCAGAGCTTGGAGCAGCACCCCAAAGCTCCAAGCAGGGCAGCAGCTGTAGCAGGCTCGATTTCTTGCGACTAGCCCAAGGAGAGCAGGTCCTGACATGAAACTAGTTGCTGCAGCAGCTCTTCAGCGAGAGCTGAGCTCAGGTCAGCTTAATCTGATGCGACCACCAGCACAGAACCATTAGCAACATCCCCCATGTCTGGAGCTCTCCCTAACAGATGTCACTCCTGCTGCTCGCTCCAACGCTGAGCACCAGTTATCAGCCAGGTCTGTAAAGAGGTAATTTTTTGGGGGGGAAGAAAAAACCCACAAACCAGCCACCTTTCGAACAGGTTCAAGATGTATTTCTCAGCTAGGCTCATCCTTTGATCTGTAGGAGTAGATTATAACTCCTGAACCCACATAACAAGGCATTCAGACCTCCTGTCTATTTAGGTCACCGTTGGCTTGGCTAAGAAAGGACAGTCCAGCTGTCTTGCAAGAGTGGAAAAACAACAGCAGCCCATCTCAGGGGCGACGAGTTAAGACATACCTGTGTTGACACTTTGTAGGCTACGTACGCGTTCATGCCATCCCCTATGGAAAACAGGAACAAGGCATTAGCACCACAAGATCAGCACTTTCCACTGTCACCTGAACGCAAAGCACAAGGCTCCTGCAATCCTCTGCCCTCTCCCTGCTTCAGTGGTGCCGACCTTTGATCTGATGGAGCCCCAGATCTTTGCACAGAACCTTCGCAGGCAGCATCTCGCTGCAGGACCCTGGCTGCCTGCCCACTAGGCATTTCCCTGACCTGACTGCTTAGCCCTCTTTTTACTTCCCAAGGCAGCCAACACCGACAATCAGGCGCTTGTTGCGCTGACAGCGCTTGGGCTGACTCCACGCATCTGCTCGGCACGCAACAATTCGGCGGCTGTGCAGCACATGAAGCAGTCTATTCAGAGGATGCAAGTCAGACAGCCCCTGGCTGCATGTGGTTGGATTCTGAAACATCACGGGCAGTTTTCTTCAGCTAACGCAGAAATCCCCTTGTTTGGCAAAGGGAAGGTTTACCTGGTAGTTCAACCGAAGGGCATCCTCAGAGGTCTGATGCTACCCCTAATACACCTCTGATTTACAAGTCAGTGGCACCCCCCAGCTCCAGAGATCGCAAGCCACGGAATGAAAACAAGCTACCACGCGTGAAGCTGCTCTGCTGGCTGGGATCAGATGTTACCTTGCGTCCTCCGCACCCCAGGGATCACCACGTAGCTGGCCATGTTTCTCTGACCCCCACTTTCAAGAGAGAGAAACCCTCTTGCTTCTCAGTTTGAAGCCAGAGCTGCTTCCCCGGCAAGCATAGCTGCCAGGGAAGGTGCCAGAGCATGAAGCAATACACTTCATTTTAGGTTAAGGCAGTTTTGCCTCCTCCTTGCCAGCTGCACGCAGGACACTGCTGCCTGGAGGTCCAGTCAAGTTGGTCACCACAGTTTCAGACACCAAGTTCTACTACTGCAAGCATCGCATTTCACCCTCCCCAAAAACCTGCTCCTGCCTTTGAGGTCCCTGGCTTTACAGAATCTGCTTCTGCCTTGCTCGTTTGTGACCTAGGTATTTTCCTTTGTATAGCTCCATTTCGTCTGGATGTTGGAAGAAGTCTTGGAGAAGTTACTCCAGGATCAAGTTTGTGCTTGCAGAAATAGCTCAAAAGCTGGAGCTGGGGCACACAGATGCGACAGCTGCGTTCAGTCCTACTGCCAAGCCGAGCTCCTCTAACTGTGCTTCACCACACAGCGAGACACGACGTTAACTCACCAACTTTCTCTGGGTCACTCACTCCGACAGTCAGCTCGAATTTGTCCTCCTGTTCTTCCTCTTCCAGCTGTTTGGAGTAAGCACATGAGGACAGCAAGTTAAGACTAGAAATCCAGGCTTCAATCCCCCCCAAACCATGAAGTCCTGTACATCACAGTGAGCTTGTCACACAGCCAAGGCATCTTTGGCACTTCAGTCTGGCCAAGGCCATCCTATAAAACCCTCAAGCTTCTCACTTGCATCCAGGGTACACATTCCAAGGATCCCAAACTGGATTTGTCTTTACTACACCACTATCTGCACAAGCTGATGTACAAACTGCTGAGCCCCAAGGCAAAAAGCTCTGTGCAAGATAGTTCCCTTTGGGGTCTTACATCATGATTTCAGTTCTCATCCGAAAAATACTGAACCTACGCAGAAGGCAAGTTGTACGGTGTAGGCACACAGGGATGGAAAGCCAGGATCGCAACAGGCAGACCCAGTCTGGACAGGGCTTTTCATCGTACCCTGCTTTGCTAAGGGCCAGTGGGCAGCTATGCCAGCAGTACTGCCTCTGACAGACCACGGCGGCATCAGGCTTGCTTAGCAAGCATTGCAGTGCCTTGTTAGTGGAATGGTGTCAAACAACTGGGTGAAGCGCAACTGAGACTGGCCTCAAATGGCCTTTGGTCTGTGAACCCGAAGGTGACAGCTTATCGGTTTGCTGATCAGCTCAGCGTCCTCGCCTAGCTCTGCGTTGCTCCTTCACTTAAGCCAGTCTAAAGCCAACCTGAGACACTACTCCTGATGGCACTACAGAGTCCGTCCTCGTGAGCTCAGGGGTGCTCGGGGCAGAAAAGGAGCACTTGCCTTGTCTGCAAAATAGTTTCAGTCTCTCTACAGAAGAAACCCCAGATTTAGGCTAAGTACCACCTGATTAACTGGGCTTGGCAACCAGACAAGTTCCACACAAGCACCCTGTGCTCTCATGTCACCTGGGAGACTGTTTGTTTTAAAAACACAGACAAGGGCAGCGACACCACTTGCCCCATCTGCAGCAATACAATGTGCTGGAGCGCCGAGCCAGAGCTCGGGCCCTCGGGACCAGATCAGCCCCTTGCTGTTTCAGCTTTGGAAGCAGCCTGCACCACCACACGAGCAAGAATGCCGTCAGGCTGACCTGAGCCCCACTTCAGTGGTATCAGTCCCAAACTGATGGCCTGAGATACAAGCCAGGGCATCCAATATGGCAAATGATGCAATTAATTTAATTAAGATGCACATTTACAACTAAGTAAACAGACAGGTTCCTGCCAATTACAGTCTGAAGCAAGCAGGGCAAGTTGGAAAGCTCAGAGCAATTCTCACCTCCTCATAGCTCTTTGGAGGGTTTCTAGAAGAAGAGCTTGCAGCTACTTCTAATGAGGGGGCAGGATTGGATGCTTTGGCCAGTTCCTTCTTCTGGTTGTTTTGCGTGCTGTCTAGCGACAACTCTACAGTGGCATCTGTCAAGAGAAGTTCACAAAGGTCAGCCTCTTTACGTTTGGTTTCTGGAAAGGTAATTTCAATTTTGTCCAAGAGGTTCATGGGATCTAGTGAATAACAATAGTCTTCATTAGCAAAAAACCACCAAGCCATAGGGAGGACACCTGTAAGCATTGGGAAGAGCATGACTTAACGCATCATCACTGCAGTAAGAGCGTGTGATCAATCCTGCTGGAGAACGTTAACTTAATCCAATGAACGTTTTACTCTAGAAGGAGACAGGCATCACCTCCTTGCTGCGTGCTAGAGGAGTTGCACACTAGAACAGCTAAAGCCAAGCTGGATTTTTACACAGCACATAAGCCAGCCTGGAAGGTAGGCTCCTTCTCAGTACACTTCTCCACCCAGAGGAAGTGAAACACCCATCTGTTAGCAGGTGCCTCCAGAACTGACTCTCAGATGCCTCTGCCAGAGGAGTCCCACCATGCCACGGCTGGGGAAGGTCTGACCCTCCTCATTTTCCCCTGCTGAGGGGCATTACGTTTCCAGTTCCATGGGAACAGCCACATTTCTACTAAAGAAGCTTTCCGCCTGTGTGGAGGGAGGAGAAGGTAGAGAACAAAAGTCTTTTAATTCTGAGAAGACACTCACCACCTTACAGTTTAAGCCAACAAAACTAAAGCAAACCCCATTTTAAGCCTCTTCAGCTTCCAAACAGTTAATCCTGCCACATGATTATGCTAGAGACCTGGAGGAGGCTACTCCAACCTTCCCAAAAACACCAGCAGGTCTTACCGCTTCCAGAGTGGACTGGAACATGAGTTTGAGATAAGGACCTGCGATGGTCTAGAAATACCCACGACCTGCACGTCATGCTTAAAAAGGCAGATCACTCCAGGCTTAGCGTTCAGAAAGCCCCAGCAAACACTCAGTAGATACAGACTTGCCTGCAAATAAGTCCTGATCATCTTGGTCTACACGAACCCCATTCTCTTTGGAGGTGCTGGTGACAGGGAGAAGAGATTCCCTTTTCAGTGCCGTGGGCTTGCTCTGTAAGAGAGTTAAAAGCACATAAGAGGTTATTTACACTGAGGAATGGAGGCTGGAGGACCAAACAAATCATCTTCCTAGCCACTGCCATGCAGGGTCACTACTACGAGTCTCATGTGAGCACAGTGGCCGGAGGACATCACAGACCGCTTCCCTTCCACCCACCCTCAAGCCTTGCGATCTCTGCCAGCAAGGCTGTACTGTGGCATGCGAGTTGTTAAGGACACCAAGTGCCACGTGAAACTTCAGAGCCAGTTTCGACCCTGGTTTTTAGCAGGTCACTGGGACATGCCAGCTCACAGGCCAAGCGCCTCAGCCCCGGTTCTTCTGCTACAGGCGTCAGGAGCAATAGGAGATGCCTTGGGAAAGCCAAGTTGCTGCGGCTGGTGGCAGAGACACACAGCGATTTGCTTGCCTGAAGGCAAGACACCGGGGACTGCGGAAGCCTTGTCAGCAGCTTAACTCGTGCTAGCAGTTCAACTGCTACCACGAGCCAAGCTGCCCTTCCCCGGAGGGCTGGTTAGGACCTGTGTGAAGGCAGCAGCTCACTTCCAAGAGGTGCCAGAGGAGCTCACGGGCTCCGCTGCCCCGGCACTGCTGGGAGCCGGCTTTGCGGAGCCGCACCGTTCCCCACTACAACACCCTTTGCAGCAGAGACAAAGCTGCCGCAGCTGGACGAAGGCCAGGCACGGCTCTCAGGGTTTTGCAAAGCGATGCTGGCAAACTCTTGCACACCACGCTTTGCAACCCAAAGCTCGTGCTCCTCACTTATGGCTCAGCTGGGACAAGCCGGTCCCAAAGCCCCAGGGCCAGGGCTTACACCACAGATGAAAACAGCCCCTTGAGCACAGAGCTTTGCTGGGGGACTGTCCCAACTACTGGGAACAGGCTTGGAGACAAGGTGAAAGCCCACCCATGAGCTTGCATGCCAACCAGTCCACCACCCCAGAAGGCAGAGCTGTTTTTTTTGCATTCCTGCTGCAGGCAAGCGCTACAGACGCTGGCATCACAAGTCATCCCTCATTTTGCAGGCAGACAAGCAAGTACAAGTTATTCCAAGCAAGAATCGGACAGCAAGCACTATTCTTTAACGTCTCAGCAGAGAACAGAACAGGTCTTTGATGGCCAGTAAATGGAGCACTATTAGCAGCAACTCCGAACGGACAGGGTCCTTGGTGCTTTCTTCAGCGAGGAAACACCATCAGTTCCCACTGCTCCTGAAGGAGTAAAGCGGTGCTAACGCAGCTCCTCCTTGAGGTAGGCCCAAGTATTTGGGTACATAAAACATCAGCGTCGTCTGATGGTGAGTCCTCCTGCATTTTAGGATGTTTTCCTGGAGGAGAAAGCTGGGACCCCTCCCAGCTTGAATCAGAACAGTTATAGGCAGGAGCTACATTTGCTAGTGATGGAGCGTAGGGAGCAGAGATATCCATGCCAAACATCACACCCAGATCCACCCCAGGGTCCTCCAGACCGGTGCCCAAGCCAACAAGAATGCTACCACCAGAGCAACCTTCTCCAGCCAGCAGCCAAGCCAGTAAGAGGGCTGCTAACACCGCAGCGACCTACGTTAGGGACATTTATAGCAGGTCTCATTCAGATCCTCTGCTTCTGCAGGAGCTCTTCAAGCTGGTAAAGAAACACCACTCCACAAGGACAAGGTAAGGTGGGCTCTGAAGTTTTCCTAATGAGTCTCCCAGTTTTCAAACGCAGAAAAGGGCTATCTGCTTTTCTACTGCAACTGGGTCTCAGTTTGGTTTAAATTTAGCTTCCAAGACTATGAAAGTACCACGCCCTGTTCCTACTTCTCCATCTGCTACCTCAGGAGAGCCACGGCCTCTTTTAGATCAGCCCACGACACAACATCCGTCACCTGAGGCCCGATGCACCCCAACCACCATGCATGCAGGGAGAAGCTCCTTACGTCCCCCCGTGCAAGCCTGATGCCTACCACAGGAACCAGACCTCACGTCAGAAGAGCTGGCCCTTCAGGGCATCCCTAGAGAGGACTGTGGTCATGCAGGGATCCAACCTTGGTCAGATGGATGAGGTCCAGCTCTGGTTATATTTGTGTCTGACCCAATTGCTTCTTTGCTGCCTACTGCACAATGGCTAAGCGCTGCCAAGCCACCTAAACGCCAGCAGCCAGGTGGATCTGCCTTAACCAGCCTGACTCCCCTGCTTCACAGAAAGTGTTTTGCTAACACTCAAGGACAGACAGGGAGGCAAAGACACCGGGTCATGCAGAAGAACCAAGTATGAGTTATGACAGTCGCCTCAAACAACACTAAGCACCTGATAAGCTGCTTTAGCTTAACAGGCTCCAGTTTCGGCAAAGGGTGGCTTTATTTGTGTGAAAGCCCATGGCAGTTGGCACTCGTCGGTTTTGGGAGGCTGTTTCTACCACAAAGGAATGAGCCACCTACTACATCTTCCAGTTCTTCAATGATGAAAGGTCCTGAGAAATTCAAGACCATGACTGTGAGCTGGTGCCAGCCAGAGGTATCAGCATCTTCCTCTGAAGATGCCAAGGTTGCGCTTTTCCATGTTGTTTTCAAAACATACGACTCCACTGCCCCAGTATGCCCAGAGCAGCGTGAAAGTTTCATCCTCACAAGCACACACAAGGCAGCGTCTAGCCACATCTCCCCCAGTCTGCCTTCTTCCCTGCTGCTAAGCCACCAGAAGACAGCCTGCCGCTGAGTGAGCACAGCTCAAGGACATGGCAGCACCAGGCCGGGAGCTTCATCAGAATCGGGGCAGAGACAGCTCCAGCTTTGTGCCGGCGGCAGAAGCTCAGCCAGGCCAGCTCCATTCCCAGCAGCAGGCAAGTTTGCAGGTTCACGGCCGTGACCTCCTGCTCAAGGGAGGACGAGAGTTGTGTCCAACCCAGCTAAAACATCAGGGCTGGAAAACTGCAGATAGGAGAAAGTTCCTGGAGAGCTTTCTGCCAGAGACACCAACTCCTCCTGCCCTGCCGGCAGGAGCAAGCAGGCTGGAAAAAGCCTGGGTGAGGCAGGCAGAGGCTACAGTGTCAGCCCTCACAGGGGACAACGTGACCAGCCTCAGCTTGCAGAGCTTAGGAAATCAACCCTAGTACTTGCAGCAATCAAGCAACCAGGCTGCTGAAGGAGCCGGCTTCTGTGGCCCCTCTGGCAGAGGCTCTCGCTCAGTGCAGGCACCAAACCCAAGAACCTAGGGACAGCGGCTGGCTGGGGAAGG
>NW_010526291.1:0-1017 GCF_000687285.1 Phaethon lepturus | reverse complement strand
TCCAGCCTAGGAACCCCCCAGCCGGTGTTTTAACCCCCCTCCTGCCTGCTGGTCACTGTTTGGAGCAAACACTAGCACAGCTGGCCAAACCTAGCATTAGTTAATGCCAGCAGCCTTCAACAACCAGGGATTCACGCACGGGAGACCATTAGCCACAAGAAAAGGCACCGAAACTCTTCACCATTCACACCTCCACCTTCAGCGGGGAATTTGCACAGCATCACAGTGACCTGGTTTGCTGAACAAGTATCACCAAACCTTCCTAAACCCTCGCTAAGACTCCCTTAACCCCTTCTCTCACTGCTGCCAGCTGTGCTGGTACAAGGCAAAGGAGGTCACCAAGGTGTTGGTGACCCTCCTCACCGCAAGCAGGGGCCATCAGATACCTCTTGTCACTTCACCCCCGCACAGAGGGGTTCATCCCCCAATACCAAACTAAAGCCAACAAGCACCAAGCCAGCCACGCCAGCACCCTCTGGATGTCGAGGGGACGAGAGCCGATGCTGGGGGAAGGAAGACGGGGCTTTTTCCCTGCAAGTCTCACAAGTAGCACAGCAAAAGCACTGAGCTGCGGCCGGCAGCAGGTTTCAAACCAGCGAGGCGGCCCGCTCACGAGTTACTCCGATTGATCTGGGGGGAGGTGGAGCAGCAGGCAGCTGCCCCCAGTGCCGCGCCCAAGCCACGCAGGGACACTTCGCACCAACGGGCTCCTTCGAGACGCTCAGGTTCTGCGAGAATTGACAGGTTATAACCCCGGGGAAGCAGAGACCAGCCTGCCTCAAGCCGTTTTGCCATCCCACTGCCAATGTGGCCGCCCGCTCTCCTGGCGCCCGCTCCCTGACCCCCACGGCACCCCCCTCTACGGCCACCCAAGGCTGAGGAGCTCTCAGGGAGGGAGAAGAAGCCGGGTTCTCTGCAGGAAAAGAGAGCCCCGCAGCATCGCAACCCCCTTTCATTCGGGGGGGGGGTGCCCCCCTTTTTTTAAACCCAACCCGGAGGACGCCACGTCCCTGCTTG
>NW_010526290.1:27359-50106 GCF_000687285.1 Phaethon lepturus | reverse complement strand
ATGAAGGGAATGAAAGTGTACATTTTTGAGATTTCACCCTGGTAGAATCTTGGACTAAGATAAATTTCACTGACATTTCTGAAGATACAGGGATAAAAATCTCATGAGATTCAAAGTGAATAGTTATTTTATTTGATAGCCTTTCAGTCAATTTATTTTTTACATTTCAGTGTGGGCAACAGGGGAAAAAATATTTAGATCTTATAAAATAATATGGAGAAACAACATTTTCCATTTCAGAACATATTATTTTTATGACCACATGGAAAATATCCTTCAAGGATGCCATCCCTTGGTGGCATCTTAGATGGCCTGCATGCCAAGCATGTATCAAATAAGCAGGTAACTCAATGCCAACAATATAAAGACAAAAGCAAGTCAAACTCAATTTTGCTTGAAGATGTGGCTTTCTAAAATACCACAAAGGAAAAAGGGCATTTCTGCAATAAAAAGACAGTTGGGGCTTTGCACAGCTTACTTCGAGAGCAGCAAGATATAGCCTTTGTTTTATCAAAAACCAAAAGCACATTGCACCTTTTCCAGACCATCCTTGTTCTCTTGATGTTTTTCCTCTACCAGATGTCTTTTCTAGTTTTTCATTCACATTCCTGATGCGTTCTTGACAGCATCACAAACATCGACCTGAAGGACTTACTTTTAAAAATAAACCCAGAATTCGAATCAATGTACTACTTAGTCCATCTCCAGGCCTTCTTGCTATTTGTCATCTTGGTCCTGCCTCATGCCAAGCAGTCCCTGCAGCACATGCAACCTGCTTCTCCATCCAGCTGTGTTACTCAGTTTGCATTCCTGTATGGGTCCACTCTAAGACAAATAGTAACTTCCACTTGAATTTAACTGCCTCTGAAGTGCCTAATTTGTCTTTCATAATCAGTTTTCCTCACCTGGCCTATGCTAATCTGGCTATAATCTATTGTACAGATTTCTGAACCTACCTTTAAGAAATCTGTGAGGCTGTAATCGCAGCAGTATGCTTTCTTGATTTAAGATAATATAAAGGAACAAAATGCCTATAACTGCCCTAGCTAACTGTCCTGCAAAGTTTGGAAGAAACTTTTTTGTAATTTTGTAGAAGAGAATGCTGTATCTTTTCTCTGTGAGGGATTTGTAATTTATAAGTAACATTCACTGGAAAAATATGTATGTCTGAGTATGTTTTTGAACACATAAAATAAGAATATTACAAAAGCATGCTACTTCATGATTTCTCAAGTTAAATACAGTGTTAGTCTCCAGCCAGACCAGCTTAGTGTCTCCTCCACAATCTTACCCACTCATCACCCCAAGCCTTCAAAGTCAAACTCAGTGCTGTTTGGGTGTGTGCACACACATGTGTGTGCATCCCCGAGTACCTGCGTAGCATCATTTTCAAAGTGCCTCTGAGGAGGCACATAGACTTTTTCCTCAGGGAAAGCCACGTACTGGAAAGAATAAGCTCTTGTGGTATTAAGTTATTTAATACCTCAATACTGTAGCAGATTAAAAAAACAAACTAAATCCAAACCTTGTACAAAGACCTTTTCCTCCAGTGGTTTTAAGGCAGAACTAAAATTGGTTTACATCAATGAAGCCCTCTAACTGAAATCTACATAACTGGGTCAGAAACTGTGTCTTGGGAAAAAAAGTTGCTATTCCCCAACTCCTCAGCTTCAAAGAAACTTTAAGAAGGTTTCTTTGTAATGTTTCCTTCGACAGATCTCAAATCACCCTCAGATATTACCATCTTACACTAACCCAAACAGAACAGGATGCTACAAAGGGGAATCAAACCCCTCCTAACAACCACATATCTTGGGAGATCACTGATGCAAGTTACAAAAGCTCCCTATCACTTGCCTTTGTAGTATTTATTTGAAAAAAAGATAAACTGGCATTACTTGGTAAACTTGGTTCTAGTCAAAGGCCTGGTACATCTCACTTTAGAGGCAGGAGGGAAACACACATTTACAAACTAGGACAAAACAGCATCTATGTTAAACACCAGAAGGGTTGAAGCCTCTGCCTTGACCACAGAATAACAGCACGCAGTGGGGCTGATGGCAAGATGGAAGTAGTATGATATTTCTTCTAGGGCTCCAATATTTTCATAAGCAGTCTACAACATATATAGATGTCCTGGCTTCAAGTGAAAGGTATAGAAAGGGAATCTTTTCAGCAGAAGGCGTAGGTGGAAAAGCTGAGGGACCTCCTACAAGAACCAAAACACCCTCAAACCCAAACCACAACCCTCCTTCAGGTAGGCAAATAATAAGGCAGGACAATTACTGTCACTGGAAATAGTCTGAAAGACAGAAAAATAGAGTTCTCTGCTTTCAAAATGGACTGATCCTAAATGAAGGATTAGGATATACCAACGAACAATGAAAACAAAGGCTGGAGCAACAGTGTCCTGAATGTGGAAGAGCTATAGACTCGGTACACTTAGTTCCAGTATTTCCAACAGGATACAATTTTCCAAGCTTCGTTTCTCCAACAGATACACATTTCCATTCTTTTCTCTTTGCTATTCATGAGTGTTTTTGCCTTGTCAAAATAAGTATGGATTTTAAAACGCTGGGAATTGGACGTGGAAACAATATTTAACAAAATCCTTTTATGCTACTAAGAAAATTGAGGTTTATTAGCATTTATGCAGATTAGAAAGCAGCAGAGAAACACAAAAATACATGAGAACAAAAGAAACCGCTTTCAATAAGGCAAAAAAAAAAAATCAAGGGAGGGATGCCCTCAGCTCTATACTGCTGTTTCATATATTCTTGAGAACCACCTGGAAAGGCATGAATGAAGGCAACACCTCCTCTCCCCTCCCCCCAAAAAACGGATCTGCTAAAATCCACAGATGACAAAATTATTTACAGTTGGTCAAAACCAGAGAAGACTGGAAAGAATTCTAGATGAACCATGCAAGGGCAGGCCAAGGGGCAAATTAAATCCACTGCAAATCAATAAAAAGCAAAGTGCATTTAAATGAAAAATGTGAAGCCCTCAAAACTGATTGTTTGGTTTAACAGTTCTGGAGTAACTCAATATTTGAATCAAGTCTTCATCAAGCAAATGAAAAACAGCTAGATATGCAAAGATACAACTTAGAAATACACTTTTTTTTTCCATTTTAAAGATGAAAGCATTCACATGATTATCTAAAGACTGGCAACACTGTTGTGCCACAGCATAAATCAGAAGTGTGCTCTCCATCAGAATATTGTGTTCAGCTCTTATTATCAGATCTCTTCTTGAGATAGCAGATGTAGTAAAAGGTTCATAAAACGGGGACAAGAACAGTTTGGGACAAAGACAGATTTCTGTGCAGAAAGAGACAGAACTTCAATGCAACCACACTAACAGGAGATAGATAAATTATCAAGGATATAAAAAAAGAATTGTGCAAGAGACTACAGTGCTCCTATACACTCTACTCACGCAGAAGCAAGGGCATCTTTGAGACTGCGCCACACTTAGAGCTGCTAAAAGGAAACGTGCGATTGTTTAGTTGGTTTGGTTCTGTGGCAGTGCTCTGTTGTTCTTTTTATATTTTATGTTTATTCAGTGCTCAGTTTGCACAATATTTTGCCAAAAGCTATGACAAAGACCTCTGAAAGGTTCAGATAAAGACTACAGTTTTGTATAGCTCGTGACAACAAGTAATTTACTTCAGGTAGAAGAAAGATCAGAAACACCCACCTGGCCTCTCTATATTAGCAGGAACAGGACCAAACTAACAGAAAAGGCTTAGAATGTCTCCTTTGGGACTTGAGCATAACGGTCCACCTTCAGACAAAGGACATGTACGGCCCTCACAAACAGTAGGCAAAGCACACACACAGGTTGCAGAACTGGTCCACTAAGATACCTAATCCTCTGCAGAAGTGCCGAGCGGTATGTCCACACAGTAAGGCAGAGGAAGCCGGGAACAAGGCAACATAGAAAGCTTTGTCACGAGGTTTCAGCCTAAGGATGCTAGACACAGGGTAGCTGCACTCTCTCTTCAGAAGTGGTCTTTGCAATGTTTGGAAAAAGAAACTGCACCAATTTCTCAAGAGAGGACCAACACACTGAAGAAGCAGCTGGATTGCATCAGGGCAGCATATCACAGTGGTCTGGTGCAAACCGCCTCCTTCAGACACTATCCCTTCGCCGCGTTCACAGAAGTGCTCATACGCAAAGTATTTTTACCATTAGTACTACAGTGTACGCTCTTCAACTTAATCCTGAGTGCACAAGCCCCGTGTTATGCATGACAGCATGAGAGATTTTTGTATCTAGAAACCACCCCAGAACTAGGTTAGCCTGGCAGGCTTGCAGCACTTCATTTACATATGAGTCAATCCTTCTGCAATACAAACAGTAATGATGCATTCCCCACTGTCCTTCTATTTATACTCACTATTTAACCTGCAGGCATCCCGAGTTAATTAAACAAATCAATCCCATTGAGATAATTGTGTCTCAAGCAAATTAACACAATTAGCCTTTTAAAAAGAAAACCTAAGCACTACCTGCTACATTTCTTCATATAAATCATGTGCTTGTTCCTCCAACTCTAAGTTCATGGCTGTCTAGGAACCTGCCTTAAAATGAAAAGTATAATGACACATGAAACCAGCTGATATTTGATTGTTAGAGCCAGCAGCTTCTCTGTTTGCATCATTCACTTCCACTGAAGTCAAAGGCGCCTGTCAGAAATAAACATCCTTAGAGGAGAAGGATATAAGGATCCTGCGGCACTGGACACTTCACAGCTGTATCACTTTGCGGACAGTCCCTGCTCCAAAAGAGTACATTACACTGGCATTTACAACCATGGCAAGATAAGCAGTGAGTTAGCTAATTGGATATACCAGGTGATAGAGGCATTCTTCATCCTTTCTTCTCCAGCTTGTATCTACAGAAACCCCCCTGGAACAAACCAAAATTCTACAAGTGACATATTTGTACCAGTCCTCTCTTGGAGACCTGTGCCTCCATCGCTCATGTGCACCAAAGCTGCTCTGGCAGTTTAACAGGCAGCATTACCCTCAGCCACCCGCTGTGTTTTCAGGCTGTTTTCGCTCCCTGGGGCAGCCTCCGAGGAACCCAACACACCTCAGCTTCCCCCAGTCACAACACATCCTGAGATCTCAACCACCTTGCACCAGCCTGGCCAAGGCAGGGGCATGCATCCTTGGAGACGTCTCCAGCTACCACAGAGCAGAGCTACTCTGTCAGAGCCTGCGAGGAAAAGCGGTGAGAAGCACCAAGCACCCTGCAACTAAAAATGAAAAACTTAATTAAGAGGCCAATGTGCAAAACCACGAGCTCAACAGCTGAAGCACCTAACCAACCCCATTCTTTCAAGAGATGGTAAGACATGTGTGCAGTAGAGTTGCGACAGTACAGACCAAGACCTTGCAGTCACCCACAACGGTTACTGCATTACTTGGTGTGAGTCTGCGAGGAGCAAGGGTTGCTTGAATGCAGAAGACTCCATTTCACAGCTCATAAGAAAGTGCTGAGCAGAGGCAAGCAAGTAAGTGTGTGTGTGCGCACGCGTGTGAGAGACCGAGAAGAAAAAAAAATGTTAATGAACCCAACCAGTAATAACTGTCTTCTCGTTTCTCTCAAGAGATGATTCAAGGAGGGGCTAGCCATGCCTCCCCTTGCCTCCCGCTGGCTGCTAAGCAACTGCAAGCAGCCACGCAGGGGCAGGCGGGCATCCAGCATTAACTTCTTTCTCTTTTGGAGGGAATTAAAAAGGCTTGCTAGTACATTAGCTGCAAAACTGAGTGACCGACAACTGGTAACTGGTACTAAGTTCCTGGGAGTAAGGGTCAGGGGGAAGAAGTGATGGGTGGGAGAGGGGAGGACGGCAGGGCACCAGACCAGCACACTGCTGCCTGTGCACCATGCACCAATGAAGGAGGCTATGCAGGAGGTAATTTAATGGAAGACCTCCTATTCTCTTTACAAAAGAAAAATACAGCATTTCTTTGGGTTTTTTAGCATATGAAAACAAAAGCATTTTTCCCTCTTGGTACATGTCATCCATGTGGCACTGTAACCAACACATCACATCAGCTCAGCAAACTTGGCTAAGATGGTAATGGTGCTGCTCCCTCCCCAGTCACTCTTAACACGCCTCCAGACCATGCTGGCCAGCAACCAGGCTAGCCAGTCACCCACTGTGCCTGGGGCTTCACTGCCCATCCACCCCACAGAGCTCCCAGCTTTGACCCCAGCCAGTTGCTTCCTCACTGAGCTCACAGGATTCGGCTGTGGACCACACAGAAAAACAGGTTACTGAAACAGGCTGTGTGACAAACAAACCTTTTCCTCATGGAAAATTATTTTTCCAACTTGGATCTTTTCAGTGGCTTGGTTCACCAGATGGCCACGCAAGTGGGTCAGTCAGGACAGGCAAGGTTGACCCCTTCATCCACCCACTGGTGGGCTGCAAATCTGCGGTCCCCCAAGGTGGCAGGTTCTCCTGCACCACCAAAATGCTCCCCATGCTCACGTGAGAGATTGCAAGCAGGAACAGGTAAAGCAGCCTCTTCCACAACCCTGTAGGAAGGAGTGACTAGGCAGGATGCTTGAAGGGCAGTATTAACACTTTGCAAAGGGTACACAGTTACACTGAGTCTTGCCACTGTCCTAAAAAGCCAAAGAAGTTTTGCTGGTGTCCTGTTAGGGAACAGGCTGCAGAAGGGTCCTACACAAATCAAGCCTTCAAGTGAGTCCTACTCAAACTGCACAGACAAGCAAAAGAAGAGGTCAGCCTCAAAGTCACATACTGGGCCGAACAGGGAATCATCCCCCATTTATTGTATGACCATTCTGAATTGCACACTGCACTTCACATTTTCATTATCTCCACAGACCACTGGCATAAACAGAAACTAGTTATTATTAATAATTAAAAAAGCGTACTGTCTTATAAAAATATGTACTCTTCAGTAAAGTTAGAAGAAGCAAACTTAATTTATATGACACAAGTCTTCCACTAACCTGATTTTATACAGCACAAAAATCAGAATGCTTGAAGACACCTGCTTCTTGTTATAAAATGAACTTAACACCGTACCAACTAAAATAAACAGCACAAATTTTTACCTATGTATCTATCTGTAGATCATTTATGAGTCAGAGTCAAAATGGATAACAGATATAGCAGGAATAGAAAAGCACTTTATTACAGGGCAGCCTGGGAAAAAGGTATATAACTTACCATAAAGTGTATTTATAAAACCAGTTCTGTGACACAGGATCCACAGACATAGATGTCCTGTCATAAAGAATTCATTATTTACAAATATACTACAGAACACTGCATTTGCAATGAAGTACCATAAATAATTCACTCAATGCATGTCAGAAGTGAAGGCAGTGGCATTTTCTCCACCATCCTCACCGAGCTCCGCATACTCAGTGAAACAGAGCTCTGCCATGACATCGCAAATGCAACAAGTAGACTGAATTTTCATTAAAACACAACACTATTCTCCACAAAAGGTCTCCCCACCAACACAATTTAGACAGAGACTTCTACAGAAGCATTGCCCCTGTGGGGATAAGAAGTGCGATTCGCTTGTTTTTAAGACATTATGTTACACATATGAATTTGATATTATTTACAAGGGTGAAAATAAAATTGCCAACTTGGGTCTACTGCCCAGGTGCAGCAGCTCTGCCTTGTGTCCTCTGCTGCAACTCAAAGAGGCAAATCTGGAGGCAGGCAAGTAATTCAACTGGTGTCTCCCTATGGAAACACAGGGCAACACCTACTGCACAAAGTGTACCAGAAGTTCAACACAGCAATGGAAACATCCCTCCATTTGAGGTTAGATTAAGACAAACTTTAGGTTATATGTGTAAACAAACAGTCACCAGGAAAAAAAAATCCAGTTGCTACTGATACGGAATCTAGAAAACCCACCTAACAGTGGAGGGTCCCTGGTACATTAGCTTTTCCTTTTCCATGACACGTGCAAATTCATGTATTTCCCAAAAGATCAAGCAAATATTGCATAAAATCCTTGATCTAAGCTCATCTTCCTCTCTATTCTACTTGTAGCATTCTTTACTCCAGAAAGATACCTGCATGGATGCAAAACTTCATTTGTGTGACTCCTTTAATCTTCCTGAAAAAATCCAAACCAAAAACTCAACTACTGAAAAAAAACAAAACAAACAAAAGCCCCCCAGAACTCTCCCTGCTCTAACCACAGATGCCCCTCTCCACATGAATGGGTAGGTAAGACTTAATGTCCATTTCCTTCCTTTTGAGTAATGAACCAAAACCCAGCAGATTTGTCAAAGAGAGAAAAGGAACAGCGAAACAGAAAACCTCACCAGCCTACTAGAGATGGTACTGGGAACAGATACGAGCACAAACAGCAGACTTGGCTGGTACACCATTTTCACAGCCTCAGGTGGTCTCTGTCCACCTCCCACGGACCTGAAAAGCATACCAGACCATTGTGATCACCCCTCTGACCTTCTACCCAAAATGTACTGCAGACCTACATGCAGATAGATTACTTCTTAAAGTCCAGAACATATACACCAGCAATAATTTCCCTTGCTAAAACACGTAGTTCTAACTCACAAGAAAGTGATCAAGAATCCACCACATCCAAAGGGAGTTGTTTCAGTGAGTAATTTATCCTACTTAACAATCTGTGTGTTAAAACTAGCCCAGATTCATCTGGTTTCAACTTTCAGCTATTCAATCTCATTACACCTCCTCCTACTAAACTGAAGAGCTTTGTACTTTCTCTCCTCTATAGATATTTGCAAAATACAACTCAGGCACTTCAAGTAAGCATGCTAGGCTTTTTACTTAAAAAAAAATTTCTAACAGTAAAACAGGTTTTCCAACTGTAATTAATCTCTCAGCTCCCTAAAACTTTTTTTTTTTTAAGCATTTTTTCCTAAAGCTAGAAGTGGATTCTGTATTACAGTAGCGATTCTGCACCACCATACACTGGTAATATTATATACTCCTGGAACACACATTTGGCTTTTGCATCCAAAGACTGTATCTGTTCTTTTAGTAGTGCTACAAGGACTCAGTGTTTTGTTAGGTTTTTACCATCACCCCAGCTTCCTTTCAACATAAACTGCTATCCAGAAGGTCTCACGCCCTTCCCTCTGCATAAGGTACAGAGGTGGACTGGTCTGTGCTAGCATTCACACTACTCAGGTAAGTCCACACCAGAAGGAAATTAATCCCCTGGGTGATCAAGCACAAGTCATTATTTGACATACCTCTTGATTTTTGGTGGCATTTTCAAATCTAACAAGAAATAACTTTGTTCAGTATGATTATCGGTGATCTTGAAGTAAAATTATCTCAGTTCTACCAACTAAAGACTTGTAGTTACCGCTCAGTTTCCCTTCCAAATAATTACATTGCCTCATCACCCATTTATACTCACTGCCACGATTTCTCTATTTGCTTCATACACATACATAAAGGTGAAGTCCTGGCATAACAGGTGTTCCTCTTTGCAGAGAAGTGCTGAAGAGCACTGCGTGTTTATTTGATGTCCTCACAAGCAACAGTACGGCATATTGTTGTATACTGTTCCATTTTGAGCAGTGCATCCAGTATTTTTAAATGCAGCCTTGCCTTTCCCCTCACAGAAAAGCTTCATGAGTTAAAACATATCTTGATTAAGTGAATGCAGGATTGCAATTTGTTGTTTTGTGTTGTGGGTTTTTTTAAATGTAGTATCTAATAAAGCATCAGCAACATTAACATTATGTTTATTAGTTTACTTAGTATGATGATGTTCCATTAGACAAAAGATAATACAATTGTAGGCTGGAAATTAACTATGGAAGCATGTTGATACGGTTATATGGAGTCACGAAACTTTTTCAAATGCAGTATCACTGTGTCTACAATACAGTTTAAACAAGTTAACTTATTTCAACTGTATATGCATAATAAACTTTTGCTCTATGCTGTCATATCAGATACTCATTCTTCCAGTGCAAAAATGTTTTTGTTTTTTCATATACAATAAAGCATTTAATGACTATTAAAAACTATGGTTGAAGTTGAGTCAGAACAACTTGCCAGAATATAGTCCTTCTTGTGCTTGCAGCTCAAAAAGGAGAATTCCTATCATTTGTCTATAAATATTACTGCTATTTATTAAAGTACCAATATAGTTGTGCTACTTTTACTTTTCTAGAGTAAGAGAAATTTCTCTTTCACACAAATGGCACCAGCACTGCAATGGTGTGCTGGAAAGGTAGCATGCATACAGAGGAGCAGGGGCAGAAGAGTCTGAACCCACAGTCTCAACAAAGCTGGATGTCAGTTGATGTTACAGCCTGTATGAAAGGGCTCCCTTGAAAAGCAGGGGTCTAGACACCAGACCTAAGTACCTACTTTGCCCACATGGATTTATTTAGGTGGCGGAAACACCATAATGTAGACCTAC
Source organism: Phaethon lepturus (assembly GCF_000687285.1). Taxonomy (NCBI): domain Eukaryota; kingdom Metazoa; phylum Chordata; class Aves; order Phaethontiformes; family Phaethontidae; genus Phaethon; species Phaethon lepturus. The sequence continues at coordinate 39,652 of NW_010526290.1, read as the reverse complement.
AGGTGTTCTTTTCCTAGGCTAAAGTTTAATAGAGCTTTAACTTTTTAACAAAGGTCAAAGACGTTTCAACACATCTCCTCAGGTTAGCATTGCTTAAGTAAAACCCGTGCAGCCATTTGTTGAACCCTAGTTCAACAGCAGAATTAATTACTAGAATTAATTACTAGCCACAAAGCTTTCCCTAGGATATTTAAATGGTTAGCTAAGAACATATCTACCAGAACTCATTTAAAAATAAAATGTTTCATTGGTCAGAACTAACAAAGGACGGCCAACTTGACCATCAGAAGAACACCACGTAGCTGTTCCTAAATAGCCAAGCTGAGGACTTGCTTCTCTAAGTAAGAGGGGGTTGGGTTGTGTTTGTGCGTTTTGGGGTTTTTTTGTTGTTGTTTTGTTTTGGGGGGGGGGGTTTTGTGTGTGTGTTTTGACCTCCATCACAAAGTTAAAGGTAGCAGTTTCCTCATTTCTAAGCATGCTAGTATCCCAAGCAAGGGAGAGGCAGGGCTTTCACTTCTCACCTGCTCACAGGAAGTTCACACCTCACTGTTACCAACTAAAATAATTGAAATACAGCAAGAATCTCCAGCCATCTGAAGACGACGTGAATCTTTCTCATTCTGTGTGAGCTGGCTTCAAGTGAGCCAACTTATTTTTCTAAGCCCACACCAAGCCTGCAGCAGAGAAGTGGAGCCTGGGCAAGGCAGGTAGAGACAGCTCGGACAGGACAGCAAAGATCCCCCCCCACACACACATGCACTATGAGGAGTGCCTGCATCTCGGTGACACCAAGCAGAGCAGATAAAGGCATCACTTGAAAGGACAACCCTATTGTGGACATGCAGCTTAAAATGCCACCAATTGTTATTATGCTGGCGGGTTGCATATTGGCCTTTTTTTCAGCTTTTGAAGTATGATCCAAATGGCAAAATAGGCCGAGAGACTGTTTCTTGTAACCTCAGATTTCTAATATAGGTTCCAGCCAGTCACTTAGCTCTGTGCTTGTCTTTTGTGGTTGCATGTATTTCCTATTTAAGAAAAGGACTATACCAGTTCCTGGTTTGTCACATTTTCTTCAAATAAAGTGTTTCAGCAGCAGCTTCCTCTGCTGTGCATTACTCTGCATTAGTGAACACTCTCTTCCCTCTTGCTCTGCTCAGAAATGCTCAGCCACCTACAAAGACGATTTACAGACACAAGGCAACAAGATGAAGGATTTCAAAACCACATCCATGACGACAGTCCATGGGATTTTTTCCTCCAGCCTTAGATTCCAATCCTCCCTTCTCCATCTGCACTTTCCAGCTCTTCCAAAACAATGAGCAAACGTTCCTCCAGCTCCACGAATCTGGCACAGTTCATTTTCCTTGTCATTTAAAATATACACACAAACTATTTGGTATTAATAGTAAGAACACTGTGCACTTTGTAAAGCTTTATTCAAAAGCATCTTGTGATCCTCTACTGCAAGCATTAATTTAGCACCTTCACAGTACTCCTAAGGCATGTATTATAATTCATCTCACACAGGTAGAAACTCAGAGGCACATTCTGGCTGAAGTGACTTGCTGTGGGTCTATCCACCAGAACTCCTCGCGTCTTGCCTCCCCAAATTTATTGTGTGTTTCAGCATTTCTGGCCAACACTCACTCCAGCACTTCCTGCCCCACACCTAACTTCTTCTGAAGCCTTCCCTTCCCTATTACCACACCTACATAAGTCTCTGGCAGAACTTCCCAGACATCTTTTTTTCCCTAAGGATTTCCTGAGATTAAGTAATTAAATCATTAAGGAAGTTCATCACCTGCTAAAGAAACTACTTAACATTCTCACCAACAACCACCTGTATGGCTGCATCTCTAACGTCCCAGGTACCAGCCATGCTGGCTGAATGGGTAAAGCTGATGTTAACCCCTTCCAAATGAAAAGAATACTCTCAGGGTCTGGTCTTTAAGAATAATTTCCCTGAATAAGCAAGAGACTGCTAGTAAAATATCACATATGTCTCAATTTGTTTCAAATGGGAGAAAAAGAACATGGAAGGTCAGTCTGTCTCTACTTCAACTACTCCTCAGATATGCTTTTATGTAATTGCATAATATTTCTTTAATAAGAAGTAAACATAAACATACATGAAAGAGGACAAGCAACCAGAAAAGGATTAACACTTTAATATTATGGCAACATCTGAAAACACAAGGAAATAAATTAAATTTTAATCAGTAATGAAAACCAGTATCACATATGAAAAGGCAGAATGCTAAGTAAACGTGAACTTGTCTTGCATAGCAGCCAGCACAGGAGCTCCTAACTGTATGCGACTCGCTAGTGCTCAAAGAACATTACTTGTTTTGATTCTCGGACTAGGTTCCATCCACATGACATCTGGACACACAGCACTCTATTGTTTTTAAAAAAGTACTTAAATAATGCAGGAGAATACCTTGTCATTAACCACTGACAGCTACAGTTCTGCTGAACAGTGGCCATTGCTACTTTTACTCAAACCTCATGCAGTAACAGGTCTCACCAGAAACCTATGACAGAACTTCAGATTATCCTGCAGATGACCCTTAAGTACCTGTTGAAATATTAATTAAACAATTGTTTTCAACCCCTTTTCTACCTCAAGTAGTCACAAGCCACAAAGCATCTCAACCTCCACTCTTAACTAGAGTATTCAGAACATGCCATCTCATCCCTTTCATTCCCTTGCACCATGTGTGGAAACTGGAGAAACAAGAACACACCCTCATCTGGCTCCATCCCTTAGACCAGAACTGAGGAACAACAGCTGGTCTGTCCAAGTAAGTGACATGTAGCACGCATTTATCGATTCCTAGAGAGGTAATGCAGGCACCCCTGAAGGGTTCTCCAACTGCCTCTCTTGGTAGAAATGGGAAGTTTTCTAGGCAGCATGGTCCATCCAAAAGATCAAAGGAAAAAAATCACACAGCAAGCTGCACAGGTACATCCCAAGCACATTTTTCATGTTTTTCAATCATTAAAAGCTTGTTGGATATCATCCTAGCACTGTGTCAAAAAGCTCTACTTCAGTTGAGTTTTGTTAGGTGGATCGATGCTGTAACTAGTTCAACTTCAGAGAATACTTCTAGAAAAGCCAGCAGAAGAAAGCCGAGAGGAGAAGAACAGGAGATAGTTTGTTCTTCCAAGTTGTCTATTCAAGAAAACTAGAGGAAGTTTAAGTGGGACACAATCAAGTCTACTCATTTGCCTGTCTGTTTTTAATAGCACAGGCAAGGATAAAGGTCAGAGGGTACACTTTCCCTTTGTATAAGAAAAAGCATGCAATCGTTCGAATAACACTCAAGTTTTCAAACTAGCAATGCAGAGGATCAAAGTGACACTACTAGTAGTTATTAGGGGCAAAATTCATCTGAGCCTATGACAGAGAGACCAAACAAATTATTCCCTGGCCACCGTAAGATTGCTTTGGTGGGGGGGTAACCATTACTCCAGTCCCCACAGGCTTCCCACACTGCCCCAAGTTCAGTCACTTCAGAAATGGGCAGGGAGATGCATAAAATGAGGCTATGTACATCCCTACAGAAGTAAAGGTCTTGACCTTTTTAATCTCCAAGAGGTGTGTTCAAATACTGTACTCACAGGCAACTGTTATCATAAATCATGAAAGCAGTACACTGTTAAGGCTCAGCATTTGAAAGCAAAAGGCCAATGCAGTACTGAAGCAACAAACTTTTTTTTCTCCTGATAAAATGGAGGAGGAAAAACAAACCCAACCCTGTTGGCACACTGTGTAGACGAATTCCTTTTGACAATTTACGAACTTTCTTCTTCCTCCTGTTCAACAAAATTACTTCAACAGTATAGAAGTTGGCAACATAGCTATCTCAGAAGAGGAAAGTTGCTCTATTCCTTATTGGTAAGCAGTGCATACACACAGAAGAAAAAAAAAAATCACCCACAGGAAATTGAAAGCCATTCATTTAGTTTTAGCCAAGTCTTTGAGAGACTGTACCTTTTGACTATTAGTTGATGGTAAATGTGCAACTGTCTGGTACTTAATCTCATAAGAACTAGACCAAAAAAAGTATCAACATTAAACTTTACCATCAAAAAAAGAACGTAAGGGGTATGAATACAATTCTCTAGAAAAATGCTACTTAGCAAAAACAAAACAACTACTCCCCCACACACATGAAATATTTAAAAGAAAGAATTCAAAGCTGTAATTATGTTCACACAAATCCAAACTGCAAACTACAAGAAGTTCAGTTGAGATTCAAAAATCCTGTAAGTGTTATCTCTAATGACACCATGTACCCCACTTCCCTCATATTTTTTTCTTTGGTAGTTTGGGAGCCTGATGGGATGCTGTCCCTTGCCAGGGATCTGAAAGAAAGTATGAAATCACTTCTTGTCATCTGCACAGAACATGAAACCTGGAGCAACAGTAAGCAGAAACTGAATCAGGTTACTTTCTAGTAAAAGTATATTTTTTTGCTAGGTGCAGTTTACCTAACAACAGCTGGTTTTAATACAGCAATAACACAAAGTTACAAACTCATAGGAATAAAAAAAGAACAGTGAGAGCTATCCTTGGGGAACTGCGTTTGGGAAGGCAACGATCCTGTAAAAAAGACCGGGGGTCACAGAAGACACAATCTGGATGCTAAACTTCCTGCACAAATCTGTAGCTAAGCAAGGAAACATAGCCTCTGGACGGATAAGAACATTATTTTGTATAAGGCAAAGCAGTGGGGAGAGAGTATTATCTCAAGAACAATAACAGCAAGGGCAACATACATTTCTGGTCTAGTCACTTCAGAAAAGAAAATAACACAAGAACAGCTAAAGATTCAGAAAATGCATCTTATATTGAGATTTTAAGAAGTCTGTGTATTTGGCTTATCAAAGAGGATAATGGTTATCAGTGGCTTACTAACAAAACGTCTAAACGTCTCTGCCAAAATTTACTCAGAAGATAAACAATACATTAGCCAAAACTAGACCCCAAAAAGATGCTGCTGGGCAGAGGAAAATGTTTTTAAGTGTTCAGAATTAATCTCTTCTGCCTGACTGTACATAATTACAGTTGATTGATATGATGTGTAGTATGCTCAGAAACTCATAGACAGCAAGCTTACAAAAGGCAGTATCCACAAGAACCACTTTCTATCTTATCCAGCTGACTAAAACCCTGTACAATTCCCCTGGCATTTACATTTTCCCCTCCGTGGAACAAGGTTATCCATTCAGAAATACAGACCTCTGCATTTAGGTAACTCCAACCACTACAGTTCTTGGAGCACACCTTTTCAGAAGCACTGGCTGCTCCCTACGTACCATTAGAATATTAAAATCAAAGTGCATTTGTCTTCAAAGTGCTCCACAGCCTCAGTTCAGGGTATTCAAGGCTTTTTCTAGAGCTCCAGGACAGACTGCAATCCACTGTTCTGCTGCTCTAGCTAATATTAATTGGTGTCAGAGACTCAAATTTTTGTGTGGCTAAACAAGGAACATAAAGTGATTTCCAAGTAGAACAAGCAGGTCTGAGCACTAAAGCTTATGATTCCAGATCTTCCTCTCTTTAACTCATAGCAACTTGCATTAAATAAGAACATGTGAACAATGCACTGTAGTGCACCCCTCCATGGATTGAGTGACAAAAAAGCTTGCCATACTACTACTACTACAACCGTGAACAAAGCACGTAAGAATTTCTATAGCACAAACCAGAATTGCCTACAATTCTTCCAAAGGGAAATTATTGTAATTTACAACTAGGATGTGTCTCCTTCATGTTCTGCACAAATACGACATGATGAACAGATACCAGAGGCTCATTCTGGGGACAGAAGTCTATGAATGTATTTCACAGACTATGTTTTCTAAAACTATAGCCCATTCCTTAGAATTTATGAAGTCCACAAGTCACAAGTAGCCCCTCTAATCTCAAAGTGCATTGGCTGAGCATCAAGAGGGCAACCAGAGAGTAAGAGTCACAGTTGGCTTTGCATCTTGGGCTGCAGACAGGCACCCACCCAGCAGGAACACCAACAGCTTGCCTGCCCCATACAACCCCACCACTCCAATGGGTGGACTAGGGAGAGCCCTCAGCTCCCAAACACATCAGCTCTTTCAACAGGAGCAGGAGGTTACCACCTGCATCTGGGGGTCAATCAGGAACCAAGAAAGTAGAGTTTTTGTGGCAGATTAACAGCAAACAAGCTTCTGCTGTTCTCACAGTTCTGTCTGGGTACCTTAACTAATATTTTCCTTTAATTTAAATATCTAGGGGTTTTTAAGTTAAGTTTAATCTCATAGCTGAATTTTGCTACTTTTCACTCACTGGTCTCCCCCCAACATTATTTTTAGATTTAGGAAAAAAAAAAAAAAAACCACACACACATCTCAGGTTGGCAACCAAACCAGAGCCTGGAAACCACACAGCTTCCATGTGGAATGGGTTTCAGAGAAAAAAGCAGAACATTTCTCTACCTCACTACACCAGCAGCAAACCCTCAGCCTCGCTGTTAGGATTTCACCTTCAGCCTCAATTAAAATTTCCCTTTTAACTCCATCTGGCACCCTGTCTTTAATCCATTTAGGAAAGGTCCGCTATGAAGAGTGGACAGTCAAGAAGGGAGTTGTGGAGAGGAAGCAAAATGGGAGGATAGTGGCCAAGATTCAAGTAGTCGGTAGCGGCAGTTAGCATTTCGGTATTGAGAGTCAATCTGATCCGTTTCATAAATTAACAGGAAAAAACCCAAAACAGTCCCCGCAACCTGTTGTGTTTTCAGAGCCAAGATTTCTTAACAAAAGCTGAGAGGCTGCTCCATACCAATGGTAACAATACATGGCAGGACCTTGACATCTGAAGCACAATAATTAATCATTTCAACACTAAGTTACAAAGAAGTATCATCCCCTTTTTACTGACAGGGGAGCTGACTCAAAGACGACCAAGGGAGTTGCCCAAAACCACAACAGTAGTCATTAGCAGAGCTGCAGTTAGAAGTTCCTGGCTGCCAGCACTATTTTCAAGCACTGAAATTGGCGGCCGCCCCACAGCCGCAGAGCTGGTACCCCACACGTTCACCAGGTAGGGGGTTCACCTGCTCCCCACACCATGCCTCCGAGCTCCAGTCACACCACCACCACCAGAGAAGGAAGAAAGAAGGGCGCGTCCAGCCAGGGTGGTGGGCTCAGTGATGAGCAGCAGTGATGCCCACGCCACCCTGTCAACCTGCTCCAGCAGGCACCCACCATGAAGGGACAGCTGCAACCCCCAGGGTCTGCCCCGATGCTCCCCTTTGTGCCTGCATGCCCACTGGAACCCAGAGAATTCAGGTCAGAAAAATAACCACAAGGAGAAGTCCGAGCTAGTAGTTTTGCCAGGTTTAGTACCCTGCACTGACTCACTGAGCAGCGTGGATAAAAGATGGGCAACATGTACCCCAGAGACTGCAACGCTAAACTACAGCCCATCTTGTTTGTGCTTTACGTACTCCAAGGGGAACTTCAGATCGGTTCACTTCTCAAGCAAAAGCTGAAATGGCTCTTTCCATCTTAGCCCTGTAGTTTTAATGTGCATTTTACAGTACTGATTTCAGTTTCTCTTAGTTGCTTGGTCAGGAGTGCAAAGTTACTTACACCTTACAGAACCAGCCAGCTCACAATGAGGACATTCTACAGCAAAATGTGGCCTTCTGTAAGGTTAATTTGAAAAGTATTAAATAGGCTAATTTTCCATCTCAATTTTTACAGAAGCAGCACAATTCTTATAACAAGCAGCTTGGGAAACCCAGTGTGACAGAGATGGGGAGGGAGAAGTGAGTATTCCACTTTTGCCTTAAAAGCAGAAGCACAGCAATTCACTTTTTGTAACATGATTAGTCTTAATTTATATATAGATTTATGTCTAGGCCTCTGTCACATTAGTTGAACGTACTCCCCTGCTTTCTATATTCTGCCTGGTACCTGCCTATACTGAGCTCTCTAGACATTCCTTCCAACTCACTTGATCCTTTGAAGCTGACAGTTATCTACACATTCAGCCACGGAAGTAATTAATTTTTAGAAGTGTTAATTAAGCATTTACAACTTGCAACATCAGATTGTGCAAAAATTCAAATTTTCTGGAAGAAAAAGAAAAGGAAAAATCATTTACCTTGATGTCTACATTTATGTAGATATTCCTCCCCGCAAACTTTTGTTATCTAGAGATTTTTCCTTACGCATGAGAGATTTCCCATTTTTCTCCCTGTGCTTTCCAGGTACTTTCCACATATTGTGACAAAACAGCTAAATAACACAAGAAAAGGAACTTGAATTACCTGTTACTGTTTTATTCAAATTAGCTTTCTTATTTTGAAAGTTTTTCTAATATCACTCTGTGGAGACAAAAATATTCACATGCTATGTCAAAGGAAATTACTAAAACTGATTGAACAGTTATGCAACAGCTTTGCACTAACACAAAAAGAAACTACAAGGTACCAATTTAGACAGAAATCATTCCTGGACTTTGCCTCAATTTGGTCCCATCAAAATCAAGTGTTACTCCCAGGAAAACACAACAGCAAACACACCCCCAAAATGCAAAAATCACAAATACTTCAACGCGTTACTGTAGTTCTGCATGTATTAAACCAGGGTTTTCACTGCCAAGACTCATAAAAAAGAGCAAGCAGAAAATGTTTGCAAAACAGATTGCTATTATAAAGTGCATTAACAGCTATTAATAATAGAATATACATCAACCTACTGCTTTTCAGATTATCCGTATTAATTGGCAACGTAATTTGGAACTGTTAAGGCAAGTGACCTTGGCACTGCAACTGGTCAGGTCTAAGCTAAGGGCAGGTGAAAATAGGCCTGATAACAGTTACTTCCTTGGCGTTTCCTTTCAAAAATGACACAAAGCTGTTTCAGCGATCAGGGTAATTTTTATCTCCTAAACATACCTCTGAAAATAGATTAGGCCTTATAGAATGATTTTATATTTATGATCCGAGCTATCAGGCAGACTTCATGTGAAACTTGACATGCAGTTCACAAGGGGCCCAGGTTCCTTGGAAGGAAGTAAGATAAAGGCACAAGGAATTACGGGGGAAGGAAAAGAAAATATTGGGTGAGAGGTCTGGCACTTATCAACATCACTGCAAGCTCGCCAAGTCTCATAATTTCATCATTAAGCTTCAGGCATATTAAAAGAGCTATTACTCTTTTTTTATTCAACCCCGCCATGTAATCAATAGGATGGATGCCAAAAGCCAGCCATCACAAAGAAGTCACCACGGGTAGGATTAAAACAAGATTACTCCCTGCACAGACTGGACCATCTCTCATTGCTTTAAATGGGACTAAAAGATAGCAACCCTTTTAATTTCAACGGCAGCAAGAAACACGTAAGTGCTTCAGAAGTACTCCCCCAGAAAAAGAAACAGCGGGGAATGGGTCAGGAAATATCCATGAAAAGTGTAAGCAACCAAGGGAAAGCGTGGACAGGATGCACAGACGGGACCTGAGGGCACATTTGGCACAGGATCCAGATGCTTGTCTGGAAGGATAGAAACCCAAATGTAAATGGGGAGAGGGAACACAGGAAGGGAACAGAACATTAGAAAAATAAAATAAATAAAATAACACTGATGCCACAGTAGTAAGGGATAGTTGAAAGAATGAGGAACACCTGACAACTGTGGCCTTCAGAAGGAACATGACCAGGACACCCGCTTCTTGCCACACAGGAGGACCAGGAGTAGGACAATGGCATTTCTCCAGCCCAGGCTGCTGGGGAAGGGATAAATGAAGCCCTCTCAGAGAAAGGAGAATGAGATACATACATTCATAGCTCAGGATTAATTTCAACTCAGAGAAGGCATCACACAAAAAAAGGGCAGAATATTTTCTTCTAGAGACAAAAGACAAGAGCCAGGGGAAAGTGCTACTTCTTCCTCCCACAATTTCATTTTGAAGCCAGTCCTCAAATTGCTAGGGATCTGGCTCAGGATTTGTACGTGCCTCGGGCTGGCAATAAAGCCATGGCAAAAGAAGGTGTCGTGGCCTCAAGCTGCAGAGCTTGCTAGAGACAGAGCCTCCTTGGTGGTGATTTTATGAGGAAAGGGGAGAGCGAGCACACCTGGGGAGAGACAGTACAACAGCAGCCAGCTGTGCCACAAGAGCTGCCCATGTTACAGCACACGGATTTATCAACACCCACTTTGCAGAACAGCACTTAAAATTAAACTATATACATATATAGTATGTATATTATGCTCTAATACATGAGGCATAACATCTTAGGAAAACACTGGCAAGCTGGGTGAGTATGACTAAGGTGTTATCCCATGTGCATGCCAAAGAAGTCCCCAGCATTGCACTGACACCAGATAAATAAACTTCTCAATCAACTGAATTCACTAGCTGAAACCAGCCTGAACACCAGCATTTCCACCTATCCCATCCTGGCCATGCTGCTTTTCGATGAGAGCATATGCACACCAGCGGCAATGACGTGTTGGGCACCGCACAGCCTCCAGCCGCAGCAACATCGGTGGCGGGCACACGATGGGACGGCTGCCAACTGCCTGCACACAGAGGGGCACAGGCAGAGGTCAGGCTGAACATGCTCTAAGAAGTCCTGAAAGCCATTTTAATTACCCCTTCTTGGAGCATAGGCAGACCAGTTCAAACACGTGCAAGTGAAGAAGCTCGTTTACATAACAAGCAAGGTATGCGTGTGAGGTGCTTTGTGTAACAGTGCTGCAGACTGCGAGACCTCTCACCTGAAGAGCTATATTCTACCAACTATATGCATACAAGACCACCTTCAGGTAGAGAGTAAGCCATTAAGTAAAATACTCATAACACGATTCAGCAGTGGCATGAAAGAGGATAGTTTAAATGGACAAAATGCCTAACATTTGCAAAAAAACCTAGGCAGCAAGCCTTTGATTCTTGCATACTCCACACAGTGCCAAAGCCAAAGTTTTTGGTTCTTGCTTGAGCAGCTACCCTCCAAAGGGTAACCCTACTTAGCAAACAAAACTTAAATGGAAAAAAACCAAACCAACCTCTCAAGAGTGTCTATGAGAGCTAAATCTCTGAATCCAAGGACAAAAATAATTTAGTCCTGATCCTCATACAATGACATCATGCATTTTGCTGTTTCCATTACATTTTCCAGCCAACAGCCAAAAAGAACAATAGGGATTTTCGAGGCCTGTAAATGGCACAGAGCTCAGAACGACAGAAGAGACAAAATGAAACACCTAAGTGATAGAGCTGGATACTCACAGTATGGACTGTAGGTTGAAAGACAGCAACAATCCCTATGTAATACTACTACTGGTTTTGGCTCTGTTGTTTGAACATGGTTATCCCAACATCTAAGAGTTTTAAAGACATCTACTGCTCTCTGCCAGACGAAGCCTCTGAATCAGAAACTGAAAGAAAAAGTATCTAAACACTGCCTTTTAAAAACGCTGCTATCAAAAGAAAAAAAAAAAAGGGTTCCTTCAGCACATTAGTGACAGCAAATACTCATTTCAAACTCAAACCTAGAGGTTTTCTACTCATATACACTGTCCTAATAAAAGCTGTCCAAATTTTAAAATACTGCAACAGGAAAAACAAGTTTTAAAGCATATAAGTTAAAAGCTCAAAGATTTTTTTACCTTTCAAATGTCAGGGCCGGGGGGGGTGGGGTGGCAATATCTCAAAACTGAACAAAAACTCTTCCACCTTATCTGTTACTTTATAAAAAGCTCTAAAATAGTAGGATACATATGAACTATCTTGCTAATCCCCATGGCTGGAGAAGCATCCATTTTTGTCTTCTGGACTTTATACATCAGTTCACCAGGAGAAAGGAATAGGACAGAAGCTGTACAGAACAGAGGTGGTCTCTGCGTGGAGGGTCTGAGGCAGATATAACTTAAATATCTCTATTTGCAGGGTTCTGTCAGGGAAAGAAATGGTTGTTTTCAACCCAAACAACAAATCAGTGAGATTGTTTTGTGTAGGAACATGTTTATCTTACCCCCTCTCTTACCTTATCAGACACATCTCCTTGTCCTATTCAGAATCCAGCAAGTCATAAAATTCCATCTGTAACAAAAGGAAAAAAGTACATTAATAACTCCCGATAACCTTACAACAAAAGGCTAATAAGCAGTTAAAAAAGAGAAATTAAACTTCTGCTGCCACTCCAGCATAATCTACACCCCAGGCAAGTCGCCCTTCCACCTGCGGCAATCTGGGAAACCTGCATATAAAGGTATTAAAGATGTTGTAACGTGTTC
>NW_010526290.1:6439-27328 GCF_000687285.1 Phaethon lepturus | reverse complement strand
CTCTTCCTCCTTTGGAAAGGATAACAGAGGTGGCCAAAGAGTACAGGTTGCCCTGCCGAGTCATAAATAAGTCTGCAGCATCCTCTCATTAAATTAAATGAGCATCAAATTACATAATGTGAATGGTTGTAAAATGAGACCAGTGGTAATGGCTAGAAATAATCACAGCGGTGTTATACATCGTGGAGACAATTTTCCATCAGTGTATCAAATCTGGGTATGCAGCACCTTTTATCTCCAGGCCAAGAAACTGTCAGCACGCAGCCTTTCTTAAGTACAGTAAAGCATGCAAGAAATGGATGGAACAAAGCTCACAAGCACGAGTTTAAATGACGCCTGCCCTGAACAAGTACATTTAATTTCTTAACAGCTTTACAAACCAACCTTTCAATGCAGCAAAGATGTTTCTATAATATAGGTAAACATTACGCAGTCTGGCATACCTGGGATCAGAGGAAAGAGTACCGCATACCTAACCAACAGAAGTGCAACCTTGGAATTGTCAATAAAATTTACAGTCATGATAGACTCAGGCTTGGACAAACACTTTTTCCATGGCACTATTAAGAAAAGGAGACATGACCTGCAATCCAGCCAGTCTGTGAGTCACTAGGGCAGAAGAGACCTCCATCTGGCAACTTCGAAAAGCATTAAGAGTCCACATAGAGTGAACAATGCGAATCAAGGACCTAAAAAAATCAAGGATCTAAAAAACCAAACAAACCAACCCCTCTACACACCCTTTGAGCCTTTCCAGCGTCCTGCCCACAAACCCTAGAAGCCTGTTAGTCCAGTGCCAGGCTGCAGAAGGCCAGAAAAGTATAAAAGTGAAATAACACACTGTATGACAGAGTACTATTTAAAAAAAAAACAAACAACAACAAAAAAAACCCCACACACAAACAACCACCCCAAAAAGAACAAGCCACCCAAACAACCAACCCTTATTTTTCAATCCAGTTATTTGGGGGAAGATATGGCAGGAATGGAAGGATCTGAAGCAAATAGTTTTCAGGTTTGCTTACTTTTCCTGTAGTGATGCTAGGCTTTCTGTGCCTGAAGTGTCTGTAGATGCAAAGAAAATATTTGGCTTCAGGGGTCTAACGTCCCTGATTTGTACCCTTGCTTCACTTCCCTTGGACATCGAGCAGCCGTGATGCCAACAGACTCTGGTGGGAGCCACAGGTGCTCAGCACCACAAAAAGGTGACATCCTTCACCACACTGTGCCGCCATTTCCCTGCCAGCAAAACGGGGACAGTGGCAGATGGGTCACCAGTCAGCAGGGCTGCCTGAGAGCAAGGGTCCAAACTGCCTGCTCCAGGTTGCTTCCCTTTCTCCCCTTTAAGTGTACATTAGTGTCCAGTAAGGGCTAAAAAATAAACATTTCATCCAGTGAATACCATTTTCTCATCTTCTATTGATGATCATTTATTTTTTGGCATTACTAGGAACACTGTAACAAGACACTTCCACTGTGGGTTTTGGTGGTTTTTTCTTTGTTTTTCTATGAAAAGGAGATCTTTTGTCCATATGACAGAAAGATTTGAGAAGGAGAGAGCCACTGACCAAGAGCCCACTTGAGTATCCCTAGCCTCCTCGTCCCCTGCCAACTCAGTAAAATTCCTCACAGCACAACCTCTTCCTGGCTATTTTCAGAGAAACTGCAGCAATCATACAAGAACAATGGGGAAGTTTGTTTTACTCAAAGAGTAAACGTTTTGCAGCTTCCAATGTAAATATTTTAATTAATGGATTTTTTTTTTTTTTTTTTTAACCCTCTACTGCCTTCCTTGTGTTCACAATCATACAGAGCTATCAGGACAGGAGTAGCACTCAACTTCTATAGTAGAGAGGAGGAGAGAAATACAACATAGAAAAATGACACACTGACTTCAGAAAAAGCACTTCATAAGCAAATCAAAACTCACTGGGCATTTACTGGGAGAGATCTGGAATGAAAAGAACTAAAGAAAAATGAGTCTGCTCATTTCCTGCGTCCGGCTGGGGGCTCAGATTAGTTCCCATCAAGATAGTGGGCCTATTTTTAACAGTCAACTTGTAGAAAACCACAACTGAATCTGTTTCCAAAACAACATTACGCCCAATGACCAGGCTACAAGAAAAAGCGATGACTATCTTTTTGCTTCAGCCATCAATATGGTGACTCCCAACCACCCCATCACCCTGCCTCCACTTCACAAAACATTCAAATCTCCCCTTAATGATCTATAAACCAAGTGCCGTGGACTCCGCAGCAGCATGGGATTCAGATTCACCCTCTCTGGGCAGAACTGTTTTAGTACTACAGAAGGTGGCTGGACAGCGATGCCAAACAATCCTGCACATGCTCCTCCACTGGTTTCTGGATCCAGCAGCACCCACGGGAGCAGGCAGCTCTTCCACTCTGAATGGTGCCTCTCCCCACAGAAACCATCTCCCTCCTCTGCCCCCAGATACAGGGATAGAGTTTGGATGCAGTATCAGCAGATGGCTGGCATTCAAGATTTTTTAAAATTTTCTTTTTCAAATGAAATGGGACACAGATGGTGCTGTTCCTGCTTTCCCAAAGCCTGAATGGAACGTGAACGTAGACCTGCCTGAGCTGGGAAGCTCAACCCCAAAGTATATTTATCAAGAGTTGCAGAAACTACTGCACAGACCAGTTTAGCCTGAACCAGTCCCACACGTGGCAGTGTTTCCCTTCTCCTGCTTTCATCTGAATGGGAGGTTTTGTTCCTCTTGTACTGACCTCACCACACTTGATGTCTGTTAGGAACATCCTTGCAGAAGTTCAACAAGCAGCTCCACAGAAATTCCCTGCCACTGTCAGCAACACATATGCTACCCCAGGTAAAACCCTCACCATATCTTTCAAAAAATACTGCATTTGTACTCGCTGACCGCCCCATGCAAGATGTTGGTTGTGCGCTTGTAAGGTTTCCCAGATTCTGCGATTCTCGCAACCACCGTCCACACCAGCAGCTCCATCACCTCTAGGCCACCATGGCAGTGGCACTTGGCTCGTCACATCCCACTAGAGAGTGGCTAGCACTGGAAAGCATGGGAAGAGGCCCACTTCCCTCTGTCCTGTAGAGGCTACTAATTGAAGGAAGAGCAGGACCTCCTGATTGCAGTTCATTGAGAACAAACCTTCCACAGTCCTAAATTAGTAAATGCTAACTATCAACCACTCCCCCATTGTGGGGGGAGGTGGGGAAAGAATGCTTGGCTGTTAATTGAAAGATCTTCTAATTTGGTAGCAGCAGGAGACACTGGGGCAACTGCTGTTTCTGTGCAGGCAGCCTGAGGCCAGTGCTCACACAGAAGGAAGCAGACACAAACGGACAGATCACCCCCTCATGGTGCGTGCCCACCTCGGTACCTGTCTCTTGTGAAGGGTGACCGGATACCGAAGGGCAGCGCCAGCAGAGAGCTCCCTTTGCAGCAGGGCAATTCAGAAACAAGAGTCTGCAGGACCTTTCCTGTCCCTGCCGAGGTCACAAAGCAAAACTAAATCTCCTGATCCTGCATTTGAGTGTTATCAACCACTGGTATGACTGTACACACATGTACAATATCAGCTTTAGCTTTCACACCAACAAAAACTTTTTTAAAAAAACAAAAAAACCCACCCCAAAACACAACCACTTGTCTCCCTGTATTCCACATCAAATTTCCTGGCTATGCAGGGAACATTAAAACACCGAGTGAGAATCAAAGAAATAAATATCTCTGCTCAAAACAGAGCTCTTGCAAAATAAACTTGTACCACTTTTCATGAGACACAAGCGAGGAGGCAGACTTTGCATTAAGCCCTCAATGAGCATGGACTCTGGAAAAGGAAATGTCTCCAAGCGAGCGACCTAAGGTTTATGCCAGTCCTTCCATCTTCTAGGGAGCCACCGCACTCGGCTTTTTCATGTGCATGTTTAATCAGTAACGTGAAACTCACACCACCTTACCAGAGTCTCGGTGGTCTTCTCATCAGGGCAATAACTAGAAACGCTCCCCAAAGGGAGCGTTCATAAGCACACATTCATAAGTCTCCCCTGCCCACACTATGGAAAAGAGAGCGAGGAGAGAACAGATGAATGTTAATCTCTCCTCCTTGCCTCCAGCAGCAGTCTGTACTCTCCCACGCAGAGAAAAAAGGGAGGATGTACAATTTGTGGAGGCCAAACTGTCTGCAAAAAAGTAGAGAGAGAGAACTGATAGCAAATCATCTTCTCTATCGATTCTTTTACCATAAGGAAAGTGAAAGTCAGTCATTGAGTTGCTCACGGAAGATGAGACCACAGGGTCTTTAAGGGGCTGCTTTTATGCAAACCGCAGTGCTGGACTATTTAGGATCATATCAGTTCAACACATTTGCTACCTAAAATACTCTACTCACACATTGCTTGCACTGTATAACTTCTTACGGGGATTACTTTTATTGGCAGATTACATTTTTTGTCTGATCATAGGAACACACAAAAAAGGGCCCAAGACCACGCCGTTATGGATGTCGATTCACAAATGTAGGAATCCTCTCTAGCCTACATGACTCCAAACACCTACTTCCTAACCATGAGTAGGTAGCCAACAAACACATGAAATACCAAGCTTGGCGCAGGTGCCACCACACACACTTCTTTAACTGATCTGTGTCTCAAAGGTGTCTGTCAGCACACAGAACTGTACATGCACCAAATAAGAGCACGAGGGAGAAGTTATAAAGCAGGAAACAGAAGCTCGTCTTTGATTAGCACAGCTCACTCAAGTGTAGTGCTATGCTCAGATTTGGTTTTGATTTGCAAACCTTGCTGTCATTGGCCAAGAGGATGTTTGAAGTTTTGTTTAAAAAGCCAAACACACACACAAAAGGTAAAACAAACACAAATGAAGTTGCCTTGGTAGCAGTCGATACCTTTAAAACCCATGTAAGATGCACCTTTCTCGGCCCCTGTTTTACAGCATCCACCTGCTTGCTTACCCAGCTCCCCCCTAGCTGAAGGCAGCCGCTCAGATGGGCACCTCCCCAGTCTCCAGCAAAAAGATGCAGCAGAGAGAGCAACAAGAGTGTCTCCCTGCTGCAGGGGCCCAAGGCAACACCAGCCAGCTCTGACGGAGAGTGCCTCCCCACCACCCCCAAATCCCTGCTGCAAGAGAAGCACGCCATTGAGACATCTTACAAACAAGCGTCAAAGTCCAACTCCAACTTGGCTCCAAGCAAATTTTAAATGGCACCTTGGTAGGCTGGCAGCAGGCTTCCAGGTCTCAACGTTAATTCCAAAATTAACAGACCTGGAATCATCATATTGTCTGAAGATGGCAGATCCTACACTCAACAGCATGTGCCAGCAACTGCAGCCATGGTTTTGATTAGGCTAATACTTGCCAAGAAGGAGCAACTCTGAAAGAGTTCACTCACTTACCCTCACAATAAATGACGGTAGCAGAGACATACTGCAACGAGTAACTTGATCACAGGCGAGGTGAAAGTTCTTCTCCAGGTAATCTAGAGAAGAAATCTGAGCCTTAAAGGGAGAACTTAAATGAAGACTTGGGGGGAACCCACTGTTTAATGTTAGTATTTATTAGTATTTGGGCTTCAACTGTGGATAAACAGACAAGAATGTCTCTGCCTGTGCACATATTTAAATCTGTTTACACAAAAAGTCCAAAGGGATGTCCTCATTTTATAAATAATTTCATCTGATGACTACATCAGAAAAAAAGTGCAACTTGAGGCTACACAGAGAGGCAAAACACTTGGCTACTGATGTCTAAACGGGGAGTGGGGAGCAAAGACTAAACATCAGTCTCTCTAAAACTCAGCAAATGGTTTATAGCTGAAGCTAAGCACACAACATAGCGCACATTCACCACACAAACTGCGACTCTTCTTAAACTTTTAAAGCTGTGCTTATCAGTAAGTCATTTTAAGTATTCAATATAAGATTCTCCTAAATGTAAACACTCTGTTACTTATACCTGACCACATGAGCAGTTTGGCAATGCCTTATTCCTCCAATTTGATAGGCACAACACACCAGAAAGAGCACTTGTGGAGCCACAGGGCCAGGTAACACACTGACAGCATCAGGAGAAGTTGAGACTTCTCTCTCCCAGGAAGGAGAACAGGTTCCTGAAAGATTTACTGGCTGAGCTCAAACCCTGCATTTTGTTTTTCTTTGTCACATGCTCCCACATGCATGCATATATATGGTTGCAGTTACAAGTGTATGTAATTTGCTTAAGATCAGTCACTTTGCATGCCAGGGCAGCAGGGAAAACACAAACCCTGCACACAAGAAACTCATTACCCTATAAAGAAACGCTATTTCCAGCTAAAATTTGCTCTTCACTTTAGTCAAATGAAACAAACTTAATTTGTTTCCAGTTTTGTTTCCCAAACGAGAACCTGTGAACAGCAACATAAGAATACCACATGCAGTCTCAGAAGATGATCAAAGAGGCATTTGCTACCCAAAATTTTGAGTAGACTTCATAAATTGAGCAAATGATGTTTTTTTGTGATGTTCTCCATTGCTTGCTGCAATGTAAGGACAGGTCACACTCCCGAATACATTGCACAAGGGCATGCTTTGAGTCTAAAACAAGAGGCAATCAAGAACTCTGTACACAGAAGGAAAGAATAGAAGCTTTCCTTTTTTTTTCCAAGACATGTAATTCTGGTATAGCTAAATTTTGTGTAGCTACTTATTAATATATATACACTATCAGATATACACTATCAGTAAGGAGTATCTGACAATCAAGCAGAGCTCTGCACTTTTAAGAAGACCTACATTTCTGACCCAGAGGACCAATGAGGACTGCAAGCATTTGACGTGAAATCAGTGACCACATGTGGTAAGAAAGGCTTGCCAGGCTATGATCCTTAATTATGACTTCATCCTGCACAGCTCCCTCGAAAAAGGTTCAGCTGAGACATCTTGCCCAAAGCAGCTCCTACAGAGCACAGCCCAACCAAAGAGGAGACCAGAGTGCCAAAAATAACAATAAAAAAAGTTTTCCCCTCAAATAACGAGGTATTCCTTACAATTCATCCCTATAAAACCAGATTCGTCAAGTTCTAAATTGGGTTGCAGCAGTATTTCATTACAGCATAAATCTTCCTTACACCCTAGTAAAGATGCCTAATAATTTAATATGCTATAATTTTTTTAAATCTGGAACTCGTCAAAAAACGCCTGAAATAGGCATCTCTTTTACAGTCCATTTTCCATATAGGTGTAGATTCCAAAATGTAACTGGTTCACATTCTTTGCACGGAAAAGTGTTTGCAAAGTGCATTTACATGTAGACTAAGAAAGGCTGCAATTATCTCTTTCAGGTCTCTCAGGTAGGTCAGTGCACATCCTACAAAGGCCTCTGTATTATCCCAGTATATATTCATTGAGCATAACTTTTTCTCTGAAAGCTGCAGAACCTCTTGAAAAGAATTACACCAACAAGTAAAAATTTCAGAGGAAAAAAAGTGGGATTCCAGAGCCAGAACTTTTAGAACTTTTTTTTTTAAACTTCTAATAAAGTTTCACAGCCCTTTTTTTTCTGAAATAGATTGCTACACAAAATGCTGCATTACAACTGCCTCATATCCTACTACTTCAGCTGATAACATGCACAGACTTCACATAAGAAATAAAAGAAAGGAGAAGATACGTAAGGGGGGGAGACACGACGGAGAAGAGATACTGCCAGTACTTGCTGTTACCAAAATACGTAATTCTCATTCCTTCCCAGCTAATCAGGTCTGTAATAAAACAAACACCATTTCAAAGCAGTTATGATGTTTGTATAAACCACCACTGTGAAAAGTTAAGAATACAACCACATCAAGCATTATGGAATACATACAGTTTTCTTCATGAAATAAATACGATGAAAACATCTACATAAGTTTAAGAATGCTCAAAGATTGAAAAAACAGTGATGTCATTATTTTCCTGCTGCTTCTGAGAAGTAAGCACAGTTTACATCCTCACTTCCTGCTGTCTCGCTTTACTTTTCTTAACCCAAAAAACACAGGACTGCCACCGCAGCACTTCAGTGCTTGGATCATTGGAGGAAGTTGGGACAAGTCCACTTTACATCTCACCAAGCCTCTTTTAACAGCAATTCAATAAAACCTGCACTCCCAGGAGTTAAAATAAAAAGGAGAACTTCCCTCTAATTTGCTATGTCTCTACAAGCACGCATGCTATTTTTTTCTTTACCCTTTTCAGGCAAGGGTCACCAGAAACGTATGGAGAAGGCAGTTCGTGGTCCCAACCCTGCAAGACCCAGCTAGGAGAAGGGCCCAGAAAGCATCTAAACTGAGTAAGCAGCAATTAAGATGTGTTTGACTACTCTGCTTATTGCATGATTGCACTCCCTGGAGTGGAGTCTTGATACAGGCTTAAGTCAAGATAGTGAGTGTCACAACCACTGCACAGCTTGCTGTCAGACCCTTGAGACAATTTTAAAGAACAGGAAAAAAAAAAAGTGGGGTTTGTGTGTGTGTTGGTTGTTTTTTTTAAACTTCAAATATTTTACACTGAGGCAAGGCTTTAATAAAAATGTTATTTTAGGTAATTGACTCACTCTTCCCCAAGATTAAATAATATCAATCAATTCCTAAAGAGCCAGGCAATCTAAAAGCAGTTCCCTGCAAAAAAAGCTGAGTTTGTACCATCCAAGGAAGTTCCTAATGCTGTTTTCAGACTAACATACAGCCAATCCTGTTGCTTCTCTCTTGGTTCCCACACTGAACCAGTGGGAACTTTACCTTCCCCTTTACTTCGTTTACCAAACCGCTTAGTTTTCTGTGCTCCAAACTCCCCTCAGGGGTTCTTAGGCTGGGGTGGCCACAGGAGAGCAGAGGCTGTCTGCAGGGCTCAGGCAGGCTTCTGAGAGTCTGGGGAGGGTGTCTGTATTTTGCTTTTTTGGAGTCAAACAGTGGGACTAAGACAGGTATCAGGAAACTCCTTAGTTAACCATTTTTCACAGCATTCCTAGGAAACAATCTGTCTGAAAAAAAAATTTTTAAATAAAAACAAATTAAAAAACGAAACACCAAAAAAACAAGAACCCAGTTACCTAAGATTAATGCCCAGCCAATTTCCCCACAGTTAAAGAACTAGGTTGGCTTTTCCAGCCAAGGAGGAAGTGAGGCCAGACTCTGAGAGACGTCAGGCTGATGCCGATCTGCAGAAACTCCATGGAGCTCAGTAAAATTATTCTGCATTTATTTATAGCTCCGCCAATAAATGCAAAATCTGGTTAAAGTGGTTTTCAGATATTGAAACTGTATTAGTCTTAAAAATTTACTTCCAGCTGATTTCTGACTTTTGAACTGCTCAGATAAAGGAGGGACCTGTCTTAATTCCCATCTTTCTAAATTCGCTTCCTCAGGCAATACTCAATATTCAGTATATCTACTACAATTAAAGCTTACTTTTGTTGTGCTACTCTGTGCTTTATATATACAACTGCAGATGTTGTAAAATACATTTAGAATTCATATTAGAATGATTGTTTTTAAACAAGTAGTACACAATAAATATAAATAACTACCTGACTTTACCTTACCAAGTCACCAATACTTCAAACAAGCATTTTTATTCAGTTAGCATTCTTCTTTAAAAAAAAAACACACACACATCCCAAAGAAAAACCACACAAAACAAGAAAACACAAAATCTTCTCCCTAGAGTATTATTTACTTGCTGAGAAAAGTTAATAATTTCCTTAACTGGAACATTGGTATAGCTGGGAAAACAATGCATAAAGAATTAGCTAAATTCACATGCTTGTACATCTATTAGTTAAAATATTTCTTCAAAGAAGCTTAACCAACAGTTATGTCTAACACGCAGTCACATAAGTAGTGCTGTCCACAAAATACTAACAAAAATATTTGTATAAACAGCAGAGGAAAGACATGGTTATATTTATTACACAGGTGGATCATCTTGCCAATCAGACTCAGAGCTTTTATGGCATTACAATTAACAGTATAATTTTCTTAACAATTACAGCCTTGGTTAGTCTTTGTACCTGGTAGAGTTTGCATCTACTACTTCCAATGGACTTAAGTCTTGATTTTGAAATCAAGGTACACCAATTAAATTATTAAAATCCTCAACATTCACTAGTGCTGTCCCTGTCTTCAAGTCACAAAAAACACCCAAAATCTAACCCATCTCCAACACCTCTTCCCAGAAGTATGCTTTCTAGGTTTTCACATATGAAAGAGGCTGGAACTTGCCCCAGCTGATCTGTGCAACTTTGATGACTGCGTTTTCAAAATAAAAGCAAGGCAATTAGTCATGGTAGAGTAGCATCTCTATGGGATAGTTTGGGTGGCCACCAGCAAGCTGCATATAGAAGGATGTGTGAGAGAAGATTGGTATCTACCACTTCCTCCCTTCCGCCAAAAAAATTAGAAGAGGCAAGAGAGTCCTTCCTTGCTTACTGCGGGCTCGACCCCAAGGCACAGGAGAGTGAACCACGCAGAGAAGGGGCAAGACCAATGGATTTGGTGGGGAAATTCCTCAAAGCCAAAAACATATAGTTTCACCAGTTTGGTTAAATGTTGATTTCTTGCAGTATCTCGGAGAGCAACTGTTACAAAAATAAGACCACAAACCTGTGAAGGATCAGACCTCCAGAAGGACAGTCCTTTCTAGTCACCAGCAGCTACACAGTACCCATTTAGCTCAGGAAGGTCATCAGAACATCCACAACCATCAAAAACACAAAACACCACCGCCTCCTCCTCCCTATAGCAAACCCACAAAAAAGGCTCCTTCCCCCTGCCCCCCATTAGGAAAGGAAGACAACACCATGCTCCAAGTCACCATAATAGGAAAAACTCGCTAGATGGAACAGGTGATTTCTTGAGGAGCTGGTCTACGCTCCAACCCCAGCACAAAGACTATGCAGTGGAAATAGAAGCCTCCGACCAGACTCACCCCGCAGGCAGCCAGCAAAAGGCAACAGTCTTCCCAAAGAGATTTTAGAAGCTAAAGCAATCAGCAACTACCCCTTCGACAAACCTCAGCAGCTTTATTCTGGGGATGACCCAGAGCCAAGACAGAGACGTTCAGTTCTAATCCAACAGATTTTACCCACTACATGAAGTACCTGCTGGCTGTTTGCAGCACCAGCTCGGTGCACCTTGCAAGTCTGCTGTCCTCAAGGACAGCACCAAAATTGGTCAATGCTCAACAAAAAATAAAAAAATTTCAAAATGTACCACTACCTGCAAAAGGTCAACATTGCAGGCAAGGAGACAAGCGTCACGTTTTCCTTCAGAGTCCACTTTACTTGCCCTGGTGCCCAGCCAGACCAGTCCAGCTTTCCCACATGGCCACACCTTGCAGGTGGTGGGTTTTTGGGCCTCAGAGGCCACCGAAAAACGCTGCAGGCCCCACATGATCCACCACATGTCCCACCGATGAGAGCAGAGGTGCTACCAAGGCAGGCATGGAAGGAAAGGAAGGCACAACAGCAACCCAGGATCTAGCCCTACCTGCTGAAAGATGAGGCGCTGAGCAAAGGCTCTCACTGAGAGGGGACCCCGTCCTAGCACACCCCCGGAGCAGCAGCACACCACACGTTGCCATACCTAAGGCCCAGCAGTCATATGCTAGTGGAAATGTTTAATAAAACCCCACTTTTCCCCACACTTCCACATCACTCACAGAGGACAACAAAGGGACAAGAGATGACCCCCTGGGGAACGGAGGGAAAGCCGTGCAGAAAGGCCTGCTGCCAGGCCAAGGAGATGCCTACCTCTGAGAACAGGAGGAGAAATGGAAGCCAGTGGACTGAATCATGGAGCTTTAAAAGCTTGACAAACGGCTGCTCTGCCAACGGAGACGCAGCCAGGGAGTAACTTCCACAACGACTCTGAGCACCGCAGGATGGCCCTTGTTTTCCTTTGAGGGCATCACAGTTCCTAAATTATCTGGGGCAACCTCCACACCACCAACCTAACAAATGCCTTCCAAAGACCTCAGCCTAATGCTCCCGCCTGCATTACTTACTTTCATTTGCCTCTTCCCCCAGCTCCCATTCACCTCCCAGCTTCCCACCCTAGCTTGTGGCTTATTCACATTAGCCCAGGCACAGCAGCATGGCACAGCACCACGAGATGAGCGAGCCACTTTGCTCCTTCCCAAGCCACAGTGAGTCCAGGAGGAAGAGGAGGAGGAAGAAGAAGGAGGGGCCCCAGGCCTCAGCTGGCAACAATCACAATTTGACCAAACCCAATTAACCCACCTGCAACCTCCATGTTGCTGGTGGGCTGGGGACTCCAGGCTATAAAGGCTTCACAGAAAACTCAATCTTCCTGGCTGATTCTCCACTTGCTTATTTTTACCATGTCTGCTCAAGAGCTCTGTAACACAATTAAGTCCCCACTTACCAAGCATTCGTATGAATTTTCCACAGACTTTTAACCATACGGTAACTACACAGGCTAGGTCCATTGCTCTGAAACTTCTAATGTTAAATAACAGTGAAAAGCCCATGTCAATGTTTTGCTCCCCCCTTTTTTTTAAGCTTTCTGGGATCATTACTTTACTCCAACTTCATACAGCCGGGAAAGGGGAAAACGTACACAAGCAATGACCACAAGAAGTAAGGTAGACCTAGGCTGTGAATTGGTAAGAAAAGGAAAAACTGATGGATGAATAGTGTGGGCATGATGGATCGGGTTATTCAGGCGCGTGCAGGGATATGACTGTGTGACAGGGCACATATGCATACCACAGACAAATGTTTGGCGAGTTGGAGTTTCTCTTTTGCCTTGTGTCACGTTCATTTACGTAGCCTGCTCCCCCAGCTTTTGCTGAGCGCCATGCTCTCCAACGGTCTGCGCTGTCTCCTGGAGATGGAAAAGCCTGCTTTTGGGCAAGTTCCACGCAGTTTCCTCATCTTTCAAGTTATACATCCTTCCATCAGAGACCACAAACCAAACCCCACAACACACAGACCCTTTCTTGCCCAAATGAAAGTTCACCATTTTTTCTAGACATTTTTGGAAGTAAATAAAGGGTATTACCATTAGAAACAATTCTCCTTGTCCCAGGATAAAAGATGATACAACACAAAACCACATAACACCATTTGTATTTAAAACTCAACAGTTTCAAGATCAATCTTCTTCAGCTATTAAAACAGGACAGAAAGTTACTGGGGAAAGGCAAAGCTTGCACTTCAGATACACTGCTTCTGGTATTTGAGAGCTTTAATATAGATACTATCCCATAAACTCTTCAGCATCACATTTATGAAGAGGCATACATATATTTCTTTGGATAGGAAAGAAGGAGTACATGACCATCACGTCGCTGGTGAAACTGCTATTTCATAAAATAACCCACAGCCATCTGAATTTGTAAGTTCCTTAACGAAGTAGTATGTGCCAACCCAGGCAATCCTGATGAATTACATTAGAAGCCTATAGACTTCTCAGAAATAATTCATTTGCTCAGAGCTGCAGCTGCACAAAAGCATACATACACTCACATTTCTGAGGGAAAATAAATTCTCACTTCTTAACATCTATGTATTTTCACTGGAGCATAAACCTGTAAGATTATTAACTATAATAAAGCTCTAAAATGCATGCTAAAATGATGTTTGAGGGCAGCATCAGACACTCCAAAAACATATAAGCTGAATTCTAGTGCACTATGTAAAGGCAAGTTTCAACTAGAAAGCCTTACTGTGATTTGTGGTACTTTAAAAGCACTCTTGTAACAATTTTAATAGTTTAAAATATCGGAGCTTAGTCCCAAAGAGATGTAGCTGGCGCTAAACTGCCATTTTAATGGAATTTTTGCACCCTCTCTCAATGCTTTACTTTATAAATAAACCTCTAGACTTTTTATTGATTTTTTTTAACATGATAGATTGAGCCTCTCTGGCAGAAAGGGCCAAAGAACAGCACATGAAAAATTACAGGTTCACCATTTGTGAAAGGGACAATAACAAAACCCCCAAGGGAAAACAACTGCAAAATAATGCATATATGCCTGTGTTCATTGCTTTTCAGATTGGCACTGTGTGTGTGTGTATATCTCTCAAGACCTCTTTATTAAATTTACTGTCAGAAACAATTAAAAGAATATCATATACAGTTATATCACGTGCTGTACATCTTTTTCAGTTACAAAGCATAAACTTGACTTCAGCGTCTGACTTGAACAGTGCTTTCTCTGAAGTAGTATGGGACATGCTATCAAAATTACCTCAAAAAGTTTTGCAGTAGTTCAAGGTCTAGGTTCTGGAGGTGAAGTAGTAAAATTGTTCAGGAAAGCTTTTATGATAAATACAGCTGCAGCTAACATAAATTAGTACAATTAGCCAGTCTTACGTGTTCTGCACCAGAGAGCTCATCAGGATACTGTCCTGCTGACCCAAATTCTAGAACAAGTCTCTCCGTGTGAACATCACCAAGTGCATTTGTGGTCAAGCTGTGAGAGCACTACTCCTACTGCAACCCAACTCAAAAACATACTACAGTGGCAGAATAAAAAACCTACTACCCATGTGCATGGATGCAAGTGTCATGGACTCGCAACCCACCCACACGAAAAAGACGCCGTTAGTTTTCTGACAGCAAGGGACCTACTTTGGTTGCGTGATCCAATCTTCAGTTACCAACATTTTGCAAGGGATAAGCAGAACGGCTGATATCACAGGTTACTTTCTTACGCAGGGAAGAACATGAAGGACAAAAAAAAAAAAGGAAACGCAACAGAACACCAGCAAGCCAAACCTGAACTTAATAGATATTTTGCAGTATTTTGTCTTTACCCGATTTGGTTCGTCTCTCCTTACTGCAAGGTATTGTTTTTTAAATCTATCTGCTACATATATGTGACTAAATTAAAAAGATTCCTTGAACACATGACTCTGCAATATTGTTCGAATTCTTTGCAGGATCTTGCAAGTTCCTGTGTGCGTAATTTTAGAAACAAGGACAAAAAAAAAAGAAAGTCAAAAAAACCAACAACGTCTGCCATTTCCATATGTGCTCTATATTTTACTAGTTCTTTACCAGAAATGAAAAAAACAGCAAGAACCCCCCCACAAAAAGAACGTAAGGGGCATTATGTCTTCCTTGACACTTTGAAATGCAAGATACTTCTGAATTGTCGGTCTCCTAGAAACCTGTTACACCCAGCTGTAAGCTCCCCAACAGATATGCAGAAGGAATGGCAATCCAGAGAGCCATTTGCAGGGACGTGAAGATGATGTGACAGGAGTATCAGGGATACCAGGAGATTCTGGCCATGCAATGCCCTGAAATGATTTTCAGTGGACACAGTTGCGTCGTTCGAAGTCCAGAGCGACTACAAGTCTCCCCACATCCTCCTCTTGGCAGTTGTTCTTTCAGATGATGGAAGGAGATACAAGATCAACAATAACTATCACAGTAGTAACAAATGGGGACCTAATACGCATGCGTGCAATGCAATGGCAACCAGTAATACAACCAGAACAGCTCAGGATGCTCGACAAACATAGAGGGAAAGGTGGGGTCAAAGAGTGGCAGAAACCAAACTGGAGACATGCCCAACACAGCTGCTGCGGGCTGGTGAGCACATGAGAAGGGACGGGGCTTTTTCCTTGGTTCAGCCAAACCAGACCTACTGACTCCTGCTCAAAGGCCACACCTCTGCAGTTGAACTGTGGAGCTGAAGGACCAGCGCTGCTACCAACCCTGCTGCTGCTCTGTGAGGAACACGCAACGGTTTCAGCCTGGCCTTTTTGCTGGCACTAACCTCACACAATTCTTTATCCCCATTAAGAGCCTGATTTTTAATCAAAAAAAATCAGGTGCCTTGGCTCGCAGGCACCTGCTACTGACAATTATCAGAGAACATACGTAAGAAAAAAGAATAGCAAATGGCTGTACAAATAACTACAGCGACGAAGTGCTCCCGGCAAGCTCTACAAAGGACAAGTCATTTCACCAGAGGTTTCCAACGGGCCACTTCCACGGCACGCACGAGCACCTACCGCTCACACACACGCGCGTGGGCCAACACTGACACATGCCCTCCCGGGGCATCGCTCGGCACTTCCCCCTCCCTCCCCTTCTCCTCCACTGCTACGGAAGAAGAGCTGAGCCAGAAAAGACGTAAAAAAAAACCAAAAAACAAAAAAAAAACACACACACCACACAAACTATGAAGTGTGTGAATGGATATCCACAGCTTTCATGCTAAGAGCCTGATCCAAAGCTGTTCCTGTAAGCCTTTACGCTGACAGGCGCCCGGAGGCTCCTCGCCTTCCTCCCAGGGCGAAGCGCGACCGACGAGAGGCAGGAGGAGAAGGGAAATCTCTGCTCATCCATTGGGGCCACAGGTAGCTTGCTTTTGCTGTTTTGGGTTTTTTTTTTTAAAGTAGTTGTAATTTTTAAGTAATTGGGATCAGTCCCTTCCCCATTGTCTCCCAAAACAGTAAAGATAAATAAAAACATCCTGCTTATAGGACACTATGCCTGGAAATTTAGCAAGAGGAGAGTCAGGATGACTGTTATCCTTTTGCTCTGTCTCTGTGCACATTTGGTACCACCACCATCACAAGTCTCCTACATTCAAATGCATAAATTCAACATCATATTTTTCCCTTTTCTCTTCCTAATGTATTTATTTTTCCTCTGGGAAGTGACTGACTTTAAAAATTGCTTTATGATTAAAAAAGGCAGCAATCAACTTTTCAAAACGTCAACTTTAATCTGATTTCTGTTTCCCTCCTCCCAGCTCCTCAGGCTCTCGCAGGAAACCCCCATGCCTCCATTTCACACTTCGCCACAGCTGCAGCCCTAGCGTCAACCCCAGGAGGGCAGCCCCAAAACCTTGGTGTTTCTGGCAGAGACAAGGCAGCCTCTAAGCCCTGGCCACGGAGCTCAGCTTTGCGTACAGGACACGCAGGCACAACCTAAGAGCTTCAGTTCAGAAACCTACTCCGTCTCACAAGGGCGAGCAGTTTTAGCCTGCAAGGCTGAGGGCACGTACCCGTGCGACGACGCGCCGCCGCAAACTCCAGACCTGGCCACCAGATCCGCCAAAAGGGCAACGCGCCATCCCTCGCTTGCTTACGCTGCATCAGCGACCCCGGGAACAACACGGCACTGGGGGTCACCCGGTCCGGTCACGCGCGCAGCAACGAAGTAAGTTACATTCCCATTCATTTGAAAAAGCTTTAGATCAGGTCTCTATTTCTCTTCATCATGCAAAATTCAGAGCATTTATGATGAAGTTATCAATGTGGCGCAGTCAGTAAAGGACAACTCACGGCACAGAGCTAATACTCAGTTAATAACCCAACGAGAAGGAGGAAAAACCTCTGAATTTAGCATGGCTGACATGAGCTGTGATGTCATTTCCACACAAAGGCTAGTGAAAAAAAAAAATTCACAAAAATCTTTTTTTCACATCCAAGATACAAAGATATGTAAATTGCTTGGCCTCCATTTCAAACAAACAGTGTGAGATAACCCAAAAACTTAATAACGCTTTCAGCCTTCATTCCTGTGCTTCAGAGGACTCGAAGCCTACGACAGGATCAGATCGCTGGGAAAGCAGCGAGCCAAATCACTTGTACAGGCACGCAGCCTCAGCGCCGTCCCACCCAGCAGTGCCAGGAGAGTCTGGTTCTCACTCTTCAACAAGATGTTTGGTTTTTTTTGTTGGGGTTTTTTTTATTTTGGAGGAAGTAATTTTAAACAAACTATCAAAAAAAAAAAGCTTGCTGTAACAACTCTAAAGGATTTTTTTGTAGGATTATGGCTGAAATTAACAATTCTCTAAGGACAGACCAAAGAAGCCAAGCAAAACAGGTGAAGATCAGAGAGAAAGGGCAGCTAAGAATTACAAAAGATGCCCAGCTAAATTAACAAAAAAACTGAACAGAGAAGAAATGACCAAAAGAAAAGTCTGAAAGTACAAAAAAAACCAAAAAAAACCCCAAAAAAACAAAAACAAACTTACTGAATTTGGGCAACTCAGAAAAGGCTGCAGAATAATTTGACTTTTTTTTTTTTTTAAACATTAACCTTTCTTTATTAAATAAAAAAACCCACCAGTTTTCCCCCCCAAAAGTAACCCCTTAATACAAACTTTGCCTTAAGTGCTATGCATACCTATTATGCCAATAAATAATTTTAGAAGTTGAGAATATTTATGAGAAAATTCAACCTGGAGGGTAATTTTCCTGAAGTTTCTGCTTGGCAAATTAAAATTGTCTTTTCAACAGACGAATATCCTCCCCTGTAATTGTTATTCTGTTACCATCATGTAAATTGGTGTCTTACACGAATACAACTTGAAACCTACCTAAAAAAAAAAAAAAAAAAAAATAATAAATCAAACCAACCTGCACAGGACAGGGCAGAACAGCACTAATAACATGTAAGCACAGGTTTCTAAATAATAAAAAAAAAAAGTTGTTGCATAAATTATTCACTTTCCGACTAGTTTCACAGATTAAGATAGCAGCACCATGAGGTAACTAAAAGATTTCTTTTGCCTTCAGCTCAGTAATTTACAAGCGTTCGGGTTTCACTGCTGCTGTTCAATGGGAAAATACTGTGGAAATAACATTTACCTGCATTCCCAGCCTACAAAGCTTGCTAACTGCAGCTTGATACAAGGTACATGCCCACCAAGCACCATAAAGAAAGATTTACAGTAAGTGGTGACTAATCTTTACAGCTTATACTGTATGTGTATCACTGAGTCAGCTTGAAAGTTCGTTCATTCACTTGAACACCGCTTCTGCCATTCTCCTGCTCTCTGATCTGCAGGGCAGATCTGAAATCTGCCTTCCCTTCATTCAAGGAGAGCTTCTTATTGCCTTAATAGGTAATAGGTGCAGGTACAGAGACTTACCGCTACCGTACAGCATTGACCTAAAAAACATGGGCTTGCCTACACAGCACCATGAAAACAAACAGACACCCCCCCCCCCCCCCAAAAAAAGGGTCATATTTTCTTTCAGCAAGAAACTTCTGTGTATGCAAGGAAGGAGCCCTGCAGGAAGGGACTCTCTAGGGGCCATCAGCTGGCCCCGCTACTGGAAAAAACTTCCCAGCTCCAATATTTGGCAATCTGATCATACAAAGCCTGCGAGAAATGCCCGGTTTAAGTGATCTGGTTTACTGGGAACAAAAGCAGTAGCAGAACGACACAGGCACATACTAGAGATAGCTGGACCGGCCACATATGACTTTGCATTTGCTGAAGCCTAAAATAAGATGCCCCGCTCTTTTGTTCTCTTCTTTCGTTTCTTGCCATTTGCATAATTAGCAGTACGGATTTTCCAGAAATAACCTGAAAGTAAAAGTTCTACCTGGAAAAAAAAAAAAAAAAAGCTGTTTATGCTGAGGATAGCATGGGGCTTAAATGTAAGGATCTTCTGTACATAATTTAAGCCTATCATCCACTTTGCAATTACGATTCTTCGACTGGAAGAATACAATTGTTACAGAGTAAAATAATTACGGCAGAGAGCTGCATTCATACATAGACCCAACCTTGCCCCTTCTTCCAAACAGTCATGCAGGTAGTTCAATTGACTATCGTATCAGCAGGCGTTGCTACAGATGACTAAAAATTGAAAAATTTGGCCCAATACTGAGCACACTTAATCCAACGGAAGCCTTTCCATCAACCAGCTTTATGTAGTAATCTATGTGCCATTGCCACAACGTCTGTGCTACAACCTTATTAGTTTTGGACGATCGCCTACAGGCTGAGCGCTAGTCTTTAAAACCAGATGAGCCCATGTTATTTTAATGAACCCCTACTTTAACTAACGATCAAGTAGTTAGCCTAGGGATTGTAGGCTGACAGACTTCCAGCATGAAAGTATTGCTCCTCTCATAAATTATCGTAATTGTGTGGTATTAGTCTACCGTTTACACATGTGCATCCAACACCCAGATTAAAATTTCTTCTGAAAGTTGAAATTCGTTGAAATAAACGTCTGCTAGTACCTTATTTTATCACCGCCACTCATGTCAAGCAGTACCTTACTATGCAGGCAGACACATTTGGCTTAACTTACATTCTTTTCATTAACAAAACACCACTTAACCCAATGTCTTCTTCCTGTGCACCTCCCTTGTCAGGCATATTATTTCTTTAAATCTAAAGCTGTTTTTAACTTCAAAGACTAATTTTTTACTGCAAGTACAATGAAGGGTAAAATTAATCCTCTGCAATGCAACTTTGGTTTTCAAGCATATAAATGGCGAAGCCCTTTTTTGTTTTACCTGCAAGGCATATTCTCTTATTCGTGCTTTTTCATTATAAGCATCAACTTTAGAAAAGTATTAAAGTTCATTATGAACCAGCTCTTTCAAAATTTCATAGCCCTAAAAAAAACAAACAAACAAAAACAAACAACCACACTTTTCCTCACTTCAGAAAAATTCTGCATCTCATTTTCTACTTTTATCAAACACATGCAGGCAGCAGCAATACTTTTTCATCACGATCCATGCAGCTCAGATACCAATTTACCAAACTCTGATGGCATAAAACAAGCTTACGTGACAAAAATAATATAGAGAATTACTGTTCATCGCCACCACTAAGAAGCTTCTTCCAGTCCTGCAAACACACAGCATCAAATGGAAGAAAAGAGGGAGAAGCCGCCTGCCCTGCGCTTCTGCAAACATTTTGGCTTCGAGGAATTATTGCCACCTTGAATGGAGGTATGTCCCTACCACACTCAGAAATATAGGCTTAACGTACTTATGAATATGAATCTCACTTTTCCAGACATAAATTGCCTGCTAATTTAGAAACCTCCCTCCACACCCCCCGCTCTGTCATGCAGGCTTATCGAAACACAGGGGGATTGCTCG
>NW_010526290.1:0-6408 GCF_000687285.1 Phaethon lepturus | reverse complement strand
ATTCCTGCGGGCGCGGGCTGGAAGGTAATGAGTGCTTCGCTCCTACCATCGGTCTTACGTCGGCGTGACCAGGAGGGTGAAAGTCCTTCCGGACAGAGGCGAGAATGCCATTTCTGACACGCAGAGGCGTACAGAAAAGACTGCATCCTGCCCTGCTTGGCGTGCTACTGCTCGCAGCAATTGTGTTGCCAAAGAAAGTTAGAACTTCAAACAGCTTTACTCAATCCTTTTATATAAAGTATCCTGGTTCAGCATCTCACTGCTAAAGCACGTCAGTCTCCAAGATGGCTTTCTGCCCTATTTTTGCCAGGAATTCATTAGAATATCACTGCAAGTACTTGTTTATTATCATTGCTGTGATGCTGAATTCACGTTTTTACACTGATCAATAAAAACTAAATCAACACACTACACACCCAGCCCACACATGAAGAAAATTCATTTAACAAGAAGATCAAAGTTGTCTACCTTCTACTGCTGTAAAATCACAACCAGCCTGTTGGTTTTCGCCAGCTATCTTTGAAGAATGATTGGAAATGAACAAAAATAATTCTGGAAGCACACACCAAAATTGCCGATACAAAACAGAGACAGGAGGACACATGCAAATAACCGCGTGGGAGACCCTTGCTTGAATTCGAATTGCATGGCAGGCCAAAGAGGCAGCTGGAGTATCAACGCTCCTACAAAGCTGTGCCCTTCAACGTTGCTTAACTCTAGCCTTTTCTTTTGTTTTATCAAAATACATAGGGGTTCCTTTCCAACACTGAATATCAGCTGTTGAAAAGTAACAAAAAGACCCCCCCAAAAAAAACCCAAAAAGCGAGCCAGCACCTGAACTGCTTCCGCCCATTTCCCCCCAGTATCTCAGGGGCACAAGCAGCAACAGAACTGCTGCGCTCAATGCTGAGCTACGTGTGACGTAAACTTGCGGTTCAGGTGACTACAGCCTCCTGCGCTCGGACGACAGAGCTTTGGTAATGGCCACGGAGCTCAGGGTTACTTACAGCCTCGCTGCGACCTAGGAGCCCTTGGAAAGGTGATGCCTGCAGCCCCCAGAGAGAGGGTGGGCCATGCAGCGCGCTCGCTGCCGAAAGCGGCACATAGCCACCTCCGAGAAGACCCCCCTCTCTGCAAGGTAAGCCCAGCCTTCGTGCTCAGGACAAAACAAAAGATGAAAGCGGCAGGCCAAAAATGAAGCAATTGGGAAGATATTTAAGGAACTCTTAAGTCGGTATTCCTAAATATTTCAGGGCTCGGGCAGCCTACGTTTTGGGGTTAAAAGGAAGCTCGGCTTAGCTATGTGCAGAATATAAAAACTGTATTCAGAATTAAAGTACATGGGATCTCCTTGAGGAAAAAATATTATGGCATATGAATAACATGCTTCATAACACGTTTCCTGCTCACCAATAAACTGTATTCAAATCTGCATGCAGAGGAGACAGCTATTTCAACTTACGCAAAGCTCCAAGAGAATTCTTTTCATTAGGACCCACTTAAGATCATATTCTTGCAAGAGTGACCATATGCATTTGTGCCATAGGACAGCAGGGTTTACCTGCGGTCCAAAACTACATGCCAGGTTTGTAGTGTGTGTTCTGTTAAGAAAATGAAAGAAGTTACTATTTAGGTCAAGTGTAAAATTAAAAAAAAAAAAAAGCCTCACTAATATAGCCATAATTGGCATAACCCTCCAAGTGTAAATAGAGATCCTTCCAGGAAAAGGCATTTCTAGTCCTGATTTGCCATGTGAAACATGACAATACTGGGAAAAACACTTTTCTGCTAGTAAAACTGGAAATCAGACAGGACTCTTACCCACACAGAGCGTTGTAAAACCCGTCAACCCCCTAATATGCAGTGTTCTACCAGCGGAATTTTTGGTTTAAATGGGAGGATGTATTTAAGGTCATTTCTAAACACATCAGCACTAGCTATTTTTTTTCCTTTTAGATATAAAAACTAGAACACAGACTTCCCTCCTATCCCTCCCCCACAACCCCCCAAACACGCACACACTAAAAATATATAAATAAAGGAAATGAAACTTCCCCATCAATGAAAATAGTGTAGAGGAGGGGGGGCAGTGTAGAACAAAGACAAAAATGGGTCTGTATAGCATCATTTATGGCCAACTAAGAGTCAAATGACTTTTTTTTTTTTTTTTTTTTTAGTAAGACAGAGAACTTCAGCCATTATCAAATTTTGGACTTAACAGCCACTTGCTTCACAGGGTTGGGTACTTTTTTTTTTTCCACAGCCCCACGCTGAAGTTATCTAGGATTTGATATTCACTTAAAAACAAAGAACCCAATATAAATTCTGCACCTCAAATGGACCCTGTCCTTTAAGAGCTCTGGTAAGCCTTGTTCTAGCCAGACAGGGTGAACAAAACCCTCTCGCCATCAGGGGCCTTTTAAAAAATATCTGCTGATAATTTACTATATAACTTATGCCTGTTTTGCTGGGGCAATCTTTCCCCAGTCCGTATTTTTGCAGTCTTCACGCTCCAGGGTTAGCTGGAGGTTTTAGTGCCTGAGTCTGAGCTTTTCCTCCTTACTGAGCATGAGATTTTTGACAGATGAGAAAGAAAAAAAAAAGCGCAAATATCAGAAGAGACCATCTACAACAATCTTGCTTTGCTATAGATGCAATGAAGTCTAAACATGAAGAGAAAAAAAAAAGACAAAGCAAAACAAAACCTTGCAGCACTGCACTTCAAGGACATATCACAATGCAGGCTCTATCAAAAATCTTACCATGAGCAGTTGATGAGGGGAGGGAGGGGGAAGACAGCAACCATTTTCCTGCAGAACTAAAGAGACAGGACAAAATTTGTGATAAGGCCCAGGACGGCTGCTTTAGAAAGTTCGGATTGGTGGGCTAGGGAAACTCAGCACTTTGTGGCCACGTGCCTGGAAAGTGGCCTACACCAGCCCTGCTGACCGGTGGATGGGAAGCTGAAGATCAGCGATTCATGTGAAATTGTAACAAAATTTGAACTGTAAATTGGAGAAAGACAAGCCAAAAAGAAAATTAAAAAAAAAAAAATCAACTATCTTTTGAGTTTGCCTCATACCAGCATCTTGGGTCTTTCCAGAGCAAATCATCAGTCAGCTGTGAAAACTTAGGTGGGCTGTTTGTGTGAGACACGTTACTCTCTGTTACAGAACAAGCTGAAACCACAACACTCATTTCACTCAGAACCTCAAAATATACCCAACGCTACACAACTCCTCCAAAACCCTGCAACATCCCCAATGTAATATGGAGAGTTTAAACTTTAAAAAAACAAAAAAAAATCCCTATTATAGGGTAATAGAGCACACATTAAAAGCATGCCCTGGGTTCCCCCAACCATTATCCTCTCCAGAAGAAAGCAGCACAACTGATGTATTTGCCTTCTAGTTTCTGCAGCAGCAGGTTGTAACCTGAGCACATTTTCCAGTTTTTCCACACACAAATCAATGTCTTTTTTCTTTTGGCTGCTCTTTCAAGCAGGACCAGGTGAGCCCGCACCCCCACCACTATGGAACGACACAGCCAAGCCAGAAAGGGAGAAAAGAAAACGCTGTCAAAAATACTCTTCTTTCTGCCCACAGAAACCAATACTCAACAAGACCCAGCATCAGTACGACTTACTGACCGCCTGCGTTACCTACTTCATCCTCCCGGCCGGGCTGGACCGCATGCTACCTAGAGATGCAGGTGCAGCGGCGGCAGCAGCAGCAAGGTGATGGTGCAAATGCCCGTTCTCGGCATCTCCAGATCTGACAGGAAACACTTGCCTCAAGCTCTACAAGGTAACACAGAGCATAAATGCGTCCTGCTCAAAAGCAAATTCAACGGATCTCTTAAATCTGCTTGGTTTCAAGCAAAGAGTTAAAGAACAAATCAAAAGTGATAAAATTGTTGCTACCTTTCTTTGAATCACGCTCAGACCTACTCTTTGAAGGAAGAGCCGCCTTTCTTAAAATATATTTGAATGTGCTATTTTTGTCTTTATCTTAGAAGACCTGATTTCCCCTCACAGCCCTGCAATTGATTACAATAATAGGTTTCTCAGAGCCGGACAAGTTAGGAAGAGGTTTTATATAATAAACTTCACATGCATCAAAACACGTGGAATTTGCTGCCTTCTGGGTTTTTTTTAGTTTCAAGTGTAGCCCACTCACTCCCCGCCCTACAAATATTCACATGTGCAGTAGCTCTACTCTTCTAAGCAGTGCCATGGAAGTCAGCGCGACCACTCGTGAGGCTCACCTTACGTAAATAATCAAGTGCGTGGCAGCTGCACCAGGCAGAATTCCTACATGCACTTAAAATGCTTCTGCCTACACCTTACAGGTGGAGGAGAGGCAAAAGGATCCGTTAATTTTAGGGACAGAAAAAATTGTAATTCTGATGATAATTTCTCACTGGAAGCTATGCAGCCTCAAAAAAAGTGCAAAGAGGGGAAATAAATGGTTTCTGTATCAACAATTATTTTGCATCTATCAAACTACTTACCTTTTTTTTAAAAAAAAAAAAGTATTTCTAAGGAAGCTGAAATGAAATGGCCTTATCTCGCCAGTTATTATGACACATCATAAGGAGGCACAACCTTCCAGCACCAGAATCTCACGATAATGTTAGAGATCCCAGGGCCCTTCTTCAGTAGTTTACTGCTGTCCCACTACAGCATTGGAAAAGGGAGAGAACAGCCTTCTCAAACACTTGGCCAAGTAAGTTTTTAAGCGACATATTCCCCACTTGATTAGAACACACACAAAAATTAAATGAGATGAAAATATTATCTTACTGCTTTAGGAAACCTACAGGACCCTACAGGACTGCTCTTCTTATACTTTCCTAGTACTCCCTGCCAGATGCCAAGTTACAAGCTCAGTTTATAATGGCAAGCCTCACTATATCACCAGAAGAATTAAAATGGCCAGGAGAAGTAACAGAGTTTCGAGCTGAAAACCTAGGAATTCCTTTTTCCTACCTAGGCTAGTTGAGCGCTACCCAACTGCAAAACAAACCTGAAATGGGGACACACTTTACAGTCTTAAAGGTATGCGGGAGTATTCTCAGAGGCATGTGATCAGAAGTAACACAAAGGCTGAGAAAATTAAGTGGGTAAGACACAGAGACTTTTTCAGCCTACCCAAATACAATGCGAGTCAATGTTAGGTAGAGAGGTTAGTCACGCTGTGGTTTATTTACACTCACATTGGCCCATGTGGGTGCTGGCAGCAGGATGCCTACCTAGCTACACCCTGACCTCATCCTTCTCCCCCAGGGAGGGACACCAATGGCAGGACATATGTTGATAGCAGCATCATTAAGCTCTGGCCTTATTTCATTGAGAGGCCAATTCTCCACTCTTCACTCAGGCCGACTTCCACGGTGAAGTGCGTTACTTGTATTTGAGCCTTTTGGGCTTTTCAAGACACGCTGGTTGGACTGCCACACCGACGGCGCTGCTCGGTTCCTCGTTGGAGTCTCCCAACTTCAGAAACACAAGCTGGTTATCAGTGGTAGTGGAAGAGATCACAAGAGCGTTTATTTGCGCCGAAACTTTTGAGTAGGGTATATTTAAGCCTTAAATTTTTCCAAAGTATATGAGACTATCCATTATAGCAGAAAAATTCATACAACACATTTTCTTCATATGAAAAATCACTTACCTAAAACCTAAACAAATGTATGTATTTGTTTTAAGCAAAGCCTCACAGCTTAACTTCCACACTGCATATGCATGCGTAGAGCATCGATGAAGCAGTAACGTATTTGTTGTTACACATGTGCCTTGGACAAGCCACAGAAAAAGGGTAACGTACCAACCAGGGCACATCACGCCCCGCCACTTCAGCAGGTAACAAGTGAAATGGGGTATTTCTAGGTAGCTGCGTCTTACTAATGACATAGCTCCATTCTGATCCAATTTAACATCCAAACACCACCACCAAGCAGATCACAGCAAACAGCTGCCTATACTGCACGCAGGAATGGTTCACGCGCAGACCGACATTACAAGGACGGGCCACTTCTGGGGGACGCTGCAGCCTGACCAAGGGCGGGGGCAGGTCCCCAGGGGGCTGTGTGGGCTGTGACAGCAGGGCGGCCCCACCGAGTAGCCCCAGCAGGCCAGGCCCAAGCCCGCCAGCCAGACTCTCCCCTCTCCCCATTACACCGCTTACGGTAAAATTATAGCTCTCAAAACCATAAAACTTCACCCGCAGTGATTACCTGCTTCAATCACTAATCACACAGTTAAGCGCTTTGTGACGTTTTCCATAAGACAGTTTAGTTACGGCTCGTCATATTTATTTTGCTATCGCCTTACCCCGTAAAAATCCACAAACTTCACCCGTGACTACCCGAAACGCCACCAGCGTCGACGCGCTGGGACAGCAAGTC
>NW_010526289.1:0-2196 GCF_000687285.1 Phaethon lepturus | reverse complement strand
ATTGCGTCCAAATAAATAGATCAGCTGGACCCCACTCATCCCAGCTGGCTGATTAATGCAGTTTTCATTTACCATCAATGGGATGTGCTTTCCTTCAGGAACTAGTGCAGGTGACAGCACATTTGCTAAAAGAATACCCAAGGGATTGGCTGGAAGAAAATAAAAGAGAGAGTCACTTTTTTCATTCAAGCAGGCAGAATCATGTGTCCACCGCTACTGCCAGACAGTGCCAGAGCTGCCATGTGCAGCAGAGCGATGAGTAAGAATGGAACAAGGCACATACAGGGAGAAACCAAGAGGGCGACATTTGGAGAAGCTGACTATGTGGTCTTACTTTTGCCACATCTGTTCCCTCACCCCATGAAGTCCATTCTATAAATCCATTTATCTACAACCCCTAACTCCTGTAAACTGGTTGTTATCTATGAATTATGGTGTCCTCATTCTCACAAGGCTCAGTAAATGCTAAGCAGAAGGGGCAAAATGAAGATGGACAATTCTATGTCATCTGTCCTGATGTTATATAGCAGCAGTAACAAACAGAGGTGCTTTCCCTTCTTTACTCGCCTTTGCCGCTAGGCATGTATACATATGGATGAGATCCTCCTGAGCCTTCTCCAGGGTGAACAGTCCCAGCTCTCTCAGCCTCGGCTGGCATGACAGATGCTCCATTCCTTTAATTGTCATAGTGACTCTTAACTGGACTTACGCTAATTCATCCATGTCCTTCTTGTACTGAGGAGCCTAGAACTGGACACAGCTCTTCAGATGTGGACAGCAGACATCCCTCAAGCTGCTGGCCATGCTCTTCCTCATGGTCACTGGGATGCCACTGGTCATCTTTGCCAAAAGGACATGAAAAGCAGGACAGGTCTCTAAAGTGTCACTAAGTCATTCCTGACACCATTCAGGCTGATACATTTCCTCCATAAAGCCCAATCTGGCATACAAGTTGATCTCTGCTACCAGCTACAAACATCACATGGCAGACGAGAATCTTGGACACTTGTCTGTACTGGAGTAGGGGGTTACATTGCTGTGGGACTGGAGCTGAGCAGCATGTGAAGCAGTACTTCTGGGACTCAGCTTGGGAATGTCCAAAATTGCAGGAGATAATTTTTTATCTTTAAAGAGGTGCTCTGCAAACAGTCAAACAAGTGAAGTGTGAAGTTGATTATTCTGCTAGTATGCAGGGATGAGGTTAGGAGAGCCAAAGCCAACCTGGAATTGAGTCTGTAGAGAGATGTGAAGGGCAACAAGAAGGGCTTCTACAAATACATTAGAAGCAAAAGGAACCTTAGGGAAAATGTGGGCCCGCTGCTGGATGGGGCAGGAGACTTGGTGACAAAGGGCATGAAAAGGCCAAGATGTTCAATGCCTTCTAAACCTCAGTCTTTACTGGTAAGACCAGCTTTCAGCCCTGAGACCAGAGGTAAAGTCTGTAACAAGGAAGATTTACCCTTAGTGGAGAAGGATGAGGTTAGATAACATTAAATAGACTAGACATACACAAGTCCATGGGTCTGATGGGATGCACCAATGAGTGCTAACAGAGCAGGCTGTTTTCACTGCAAGACCATTCTTGGTTATCTTTAAAAGACCATGGCAATTCCAAGAGGCTTCTAAGGATTGGAAGAGGGCGAACATCACTCCCATCTTTAAGAAGGGCCAGAAGGAGAATCCAGGCCTTTCAGTCCCACTTTGATCCCTGGGGAGATCATGGAACAACTAATCCTGGACACCATTTCCAGGCACATGAAGGACAACAAAGTGAATAGGAGTAGTCAGCAAAGGCGAAATGCTTAACCAACCTAATACCTTTGTACAGTGAGATAACTGGCTGGGTGGATGAGAGGAGAGCAATGGATATTTTTCATCTCATGTTTACTAAGGCTCTGTCTCCCATAACATCCTCGGAGACAAGCTGATGAAGTACTGGCTAGATAAGTGGACAGTGAGATGAATTCAAAGTCAACTGAACAGCTGGGCCCAGAGAGTTATCGCTGGCATGAAGTCCAGCTGGAGGCCAGTCACTAGTGGTGCAACACAAGGATTGATACTTGGGACAATACAGCTTAACCTTTACAAAAATCCTGGATGATAGGGCAAAGCGCACCTACAGCCAGTTTGTAGATGATGTCTGGAAGGAGGATCCTCCGAACTATAGGCCTATCAGCCTGACCTCTGTACTGGGGA
>NW_010526288.1:7726-7984 GCF_000687285.1 Phaethon lepturus | reverse complement strand
GGGTGACAGCACCTGCAGCATTTGGGACACTACGTTCAGGTCTGCTGCGCTTTAAAAACAGATAAAATCATCGGAAATCCTGGGGGCGGGGGGGGCAAACCCGACTTTTTTTAACTTTGGGAGAGCCAGAATCCACGTGGGGACACAGCCCAGTGCGCAACTGCGCATTTTTTTCCCACTCCATCTTTTCCTGTCATGTTCCCTACTTCCCACCATAGCCCTCCCCGGAGAGGATCTGGGGTGGTGGGACTCCACTAG
>NW_010526288.1:5825-7479 GCF_000687285.1 Phaethon lepturus | reverse complement strand
AGCTGCGGGGCGGCCGGGGTGGGCTCCTCTTCTGTTGCCCCCCGTCTTGTGCAGCCGCTGCATCCCCGGTTGGGGTGCGTTGGGTCCCCCAGTTTGGGTAGGGTGTCCCCGGTTGCGGTACGCCTCGCTCTGCGCCGCTCTCCCTTTCGCGGTGGGCGGCTGCGATGCGCGTGGGTGGCTCCGTCTGCCATCACGGGTGGCCGGATTCTCCGTTCAACCCGAGTACGACCCCCATCCCTTTCCATCCCTCCTTTACGCACGTGCGTGACAACTCTCTCCTCGTGCCTCTATTTTTCTCTTGTTTTCCTGAACCCGAAATTCAAACCCGTGGAGACAGACGGGTCCGTTCCGCGGTTTGCCAGCAGCAGCCAGGCTGTCCCCGCGCCCTCGCCGAGCTCAGCGCCGCGGCAGGACCAGGACCAAGGCTTGGCCTCGGGCCCTAGGGCTGTTTCTTGGAGTGCAGAATTTGCCCTCTGCTTTTAGTAGCAGAGGAGGAATGGTTTGGGTCTTTTGGGGTTTTTTTATATAAAAAAAAGCTTTCTTCCCAGTACTGTACTTTCTAAATTACCCAGTTTTGCTATCTGTTCCCCACGCTCATGCTTTTGGTCTATTTAAGAGCAAGAGTGTAACATTAAGGTGATTTATAGCAATCTCTGTAGTGGAAGGGCAGCGACTTGGGTATTTTTTTCCTTTTCCTCAGGTGAAAGAAAACCTCGAATGTTAACTCACGAGACATTACAGCAACTGCTCCGTCAATCCTTGATTTACGAGCTCAAATTTATGAGTTAAAAATTATTATTCCACTCGCATATATTTTTTCCCTTGGCCGTTTTAGTGCTTGTGAAAGGTGAGGGGTTTGACAGCTCCTGGAAACAAAAGCCTTTAATATCTCCCTGAGCGAGGCTCTCCCAGGCGAGACGAGAGATGCCAGGAGGGCTTTTCCTCCCTGCTGCAGATATTAGTCACCCCAGGCTGCTCTTAACCAAACAGAGCAGAAAGTTTGCTTGAGATAAGCCAGGACTAATTAGCAAAGTCCGTTCTTGGTGCCTGGGGAGTCCCCCGGGATTACCCTCAGTGGCCGGATCAGCGCGGGACTGGAGGGTGAGGCTGGGTGCAGAGGATGCCCACCACCCCCCCGACATTTTCGGACCCCTCCCAGGTTTTTTTGGACACCTCCAGCCTTGCTGGCGGGGACACGAGGGGACTGGGGCTGTGTGCCGCACGACGGTGGCGGGTCGCCCTCCTCCGAGGTTGCTCCGGGATTATTTTTAATCGCTTTGGTGAAGTACCTCCCCC
The DNA here is from genome assembly GCF_000687285.1 of Phaethon lepturus. Classification (NCBI taxonomy): domain Eukaryota; kingdom Metazoa; phylum Chordata; class Aves; order Phaethontiformes; family Phaethontidae; genus Phaethon; species Phaethon lepturus. The sequence goes on along the minus strand of NW_010526288.1, from coordinate 6,183 downwards.
CTCCTCCATCCCCCGAGTGACACCAACGTTTTGGGCCTAAACTAAACTGGCAGCAGTCTTTAAAATATAACATGCATGAAATACCAGGGAGCAAAAAATATCCTCTTTAAAGCATATGTCGCGCAGTGGCTTAGAGAGCCAGGGGATTAAAACCTTAGCGGAGCTTGGGAAATAATGCCAGAGCCCCTGCTGCACTTCATTAAAGTACATTTTTGACGCAGCTTGCCTTATTCAATAACAATTTAGTTGACCAAAAGCTGAATCGAAAGGGACAGGCAACTGTGTAGCATTTTGTTGCATTTTCATTTTCAGCATTTTTTCATGTCCGTTGGCCATCTGCTGCCGCAGCGGCTGGAGG
>NW_010526288.1:5394-5670 GCF_000687285.1 Phaethon lepturus | reverse complement strand
GCTTCTCTGCTGACCCACAGCCGTAAGCCCCACTTAGGGGTCCTAAAAGCTTGCTCTGGCCACACGCGGACGGGGGGGCCCTCTGGGGCTTCCCCCCCATCCCCAGCTGTTGAGACTTAACCCCGATGTCCCTGGTTGTGGCAAAGCCCAAACGGTTTCAAAGCCATCGGGGCGGCTCCGCGGCGGCGGGCACGGGAGTCCGCGGGGCGGACGAGGCTTTGCCACCGTGGCCAGCCTTGCGGCGGGGGGGCGGGGGGGGGGTCTGGGTTTTGTCGG
>NW_010526288.1:4276-5022 GCF_000687285.1 Phaethon lepturus | reverse complement strand
GCCATCGTGGCCAGCCTTGCGGCGGGGATGCTGGGTTGGCTTCTGGTTTTACTGGCCGCGAAAATGAAACGTGCGTTTTTCGGTGGCTTGAACGGCAAAGCAGAAAGGAAGCGTTTCGCTGACCGTGGCTGCTTCCTAGGGAAATTCCCATTTTGAGGAAAAAGGCGTTTTTCCGTTGGAAAACGTGCTTGGAAGGAGAAGGAGCAAGGTCTGCACCTTACCCCCAGGAGGGACTGCAGACGGTCCTGGTGTAAATCTGTCGCGAAGGACATTTCGTGGTGCGGGGGGCAGGAATCCCACAGCCCAGGGATGGCATCACTGACGCGGGGAAACCCCAGCAGCTCTGAGTATATTGGTGTTTGGTATTTCCAAAACCCTTGAAGGCGGTACTCCACGTCATGGAAAGTTCCTTGGGCAAAAGGAGCCGATTTCAGCCTGGAAGGGCACGAAACGGCTGCTTAGATGATATCTAATTACTTTCATCTCCTTCCTCCGCCCGCTCCTAAAGTCGGGTGGATTTTTCTTCCCACAAATTGTCTCAAAAAGAAAAAACATTGATCCCAGGTTGAGATTTTTTTAATTCACGTATTTGGGGCGTGTTTCTCTAGCACAGAGGGAACGTCGCAGCCGGGCAGCCGGGGGCCTGGCCCTGTTCATTTAATATTCCCCTCTCCAATTCCAAGTGGCTTAAAGTCGGCATGGCCAGGCAGGGGGGCAGGGGGCACCCTGCGGAGAGGGGGCGGGGG
>NW_010526288.1:2566-4187 GCF_000687285.1 Phaethon lepturus | reverse complement strand
AGGGTGGCAGGAGGCACCATGCAGTGAGGGGACGGAGTACGGGGGGAGATTCCCCGTGGTTCTCCTTTGCCTGAGTCCATATGGGGCTAAATCTGCCTTAGGGGGCATGTTTTTGGGTGCAGAGTCCCTTCTGTGCCCCTAGTCCACCTGCCCGTGGGTAGACCGGGTGCCCCACTCTGCCACCCGTCAAGGTGGGCACACGGGAGAGCAAGCACCACGGGCTGTTAAACACACAGAGGTGTTCTCCAGCTTCGGGCGTCTCTGATCTTGATGATCTTGAAGGTCCTTTCCAAGCTAGTGTTTCTGTGATTCTGTGATTCTGTGACCACGTCTGTTGCCTCCCCGTGCTCCAGTGGTACCCGTCCATCACAGACCAGGCACTGGGCTGGAAGGATGCTTGGGATCCAGCCAAGTCCTCACATTCTCCTCCGTCTGCACACCCCAGGCGTCGCACAGAGGTCTCTTGGCCACAGCCCGCCTTGCGCCAGGAGAGCTGGGGAGCAGGACGGAGTTATGGGTTACACCAAGACACGAGTGATGCTCCTGAGGTCAATGGAGAGCAGGAGGGGTCCCAGGGGAGCTGAGCAGCCAGGTCCAAATATGGATCCACCATGTGCATCTTCTCCAGGAGCAGCCGGCCAGTGTTCCCACAGCGTGTGTCACGGTTCCCTGAATAACCAAGGCGTTCATACAAACAAAACAAAGAAACCCTCCGTCTCTCCGGAGACAAGTCACAAACAGAGAGCCAGGCCAGGCCCATTGATGGAGCTGGATGCAGTGAATCACTCAACCAGCTGTAGTTTAAGCAATTTGGGTCAAATATGCACCCTGGCGTCACGCCACCGACTTGACTTGTCTTGTGTTTCACTTGTTGTACCTCAGCTCAGGGTTTGCCTTGCAGTTGCTTTTGGTTAACGGCAAAGCCTTCGGGGTTGAAGGTGGGCACCTGCTTACGCAGAGTTACCCAAGGAATCCGCCGTGTTGGTTTTATTCCTATTTATTATTACGTCAGTTTTATTCCTGGCTAATTTTTACTGCAGCTGAACACAAAGGACAGCAAGAAAAGTATTAGCAAAGAGCTTTACTGAGCTATTAATGTTACCCGTGGGTGCAGAGTGAACTTAGACACTCAACAAGTGTATAAACGGGTCCGTAAAACGTGCCGGCGTATCCCCGCGGCGCGGGACCGAGGGGCTGCGGGGGGACTGGCCCACCTCCGTGCACAGGCAAGGGCCTGAAGCCGAGAGCTCAGTACAGCTTCGGCTTAGCGAGGCTGGGCCCAGGGGACCTTTCTCCAGGATTACATCAGTAGCATGAGGATGCTGAGCGTACTGTCTGGGAATCTAGAAGATGAGGGGTTGTTTTTTTCTTTCTTCGAGATTATGTGTATGATAAAATATGTTCTTCTGACTCTCGGGCCGCCTGCAAAAAGGGATGCACTACAAAAGCGACGTCCCCTGATTTTCCAGTACCTGGGAATTAGCAGCTCTGAGCGCTGAGGCAGCCGCGGGGCTGGGCTGGGGCTCGCTCCCCTTCTCCGTGTCCCGGTGTGGTACCCGGTGCTGCTGCAGGCGGAGGCCGCGCGGCCGCCCTGCCCTGGGCAGGGAGGTGTGTGCTGCGC
>NW_010526288.1:297-2394 GCF_000687285.1 Phaethon lepturus | reverse complement strand
CCGGCTGGGCACGCGCGGGTACCACTGCGAGGATGCTCTGAACAGTAAGAAGCTCGGCCAGGGTGGCTTTATCCACATTGTCCGTTTGTCCTGAGCACTGCTCGTGCTGTTCGGGGGATGCTTTAAGCAGCTGTGGGATGCAGCTTTGCATGGCAATAAACCCTGGTGTTCCCGAGCGTTCCTGACAGGGGATTATACCCCGACGAGGAGCAAAAATGGGGGGAAGAGAGGGGGCCAGGGGCTTTCCCTTTGGGGACAAGCTGCTTTGCACAAGTGTTTGCTAGCGGGCTGCGGGGGAGGCAAAGAGGATCCAGTTCCTAAATTGGAGGCTAGCTGGAAAATGGAGGCCTGCCCCCGGGCATTTGCCGTGGGGATCTGTGGCAGGAGGTAGAACGTTGGGCTTCCTTCGGTCAAGATCACAGGGACATAGTTGAGCGCCGGCCAATGCATCTCGCAGGCCAACGCTCCGCAGACAGACTCCACCTCCCGAAACAACCGCACTGCATCGGGCTTGGCAGCGCTGCTGCGTCTGGCAGCCCCCTCCTGAACCCACTCAAAACTGAGCTCATAAGGAGCCAGAATAACCTCTCGTCCCAGGAGGGGACAAGAGGAGAGGAGCAGGACCCACATCATTTTTGGTATCGGTGCTGGGTCCGTCCCGCAGGTGCAGCATCACCCGTGGGAGCACCCAAATGGCTGGAGAAGGGGGACTGAGCTGAGCATCACCCTCACCCTTGGGTGCAGAGTTCGAGGAGACCCTAGTTATGTCCCTTAATCCCGTTCACAAGCCTTTCTGGATGGAGGAGGGAAATCGGGACAACTCCTCGCAGCCCCCAGGGCCGTCGGCTGCTGGGGGGGACGCTCGGAGGGACTGGTTTTTGCAACCAGCGTTGCTGGCCACCTGAGCCCGGGGTGTGCTGAGGACTGAAACTTCCTTAAAAGCCCCCAAAATTTGCTCCGATTCAACATTTCAGCATGAAACTGAAATTTTAGCGGGGTGGGGGGGGAAGCAGAATTAAAATGTCAGTGGCGATCTTTAGTAAATCGTTCAGATCCTCCATCCTCCCCACGTACAGAGGAGGCTGGAGCTGCTCCAAAACTGCGGTTCTAACCAAAAGGAGCTAAAACAAACAAACAAACAAACCCCAAAAACACTTGGCCGTGGTTTTCGTCGTCCCCTTCCCCCTCCTTTTCGATCGTCTCTGTCTTGTACAACCCTGGTATGGGCAGATAACTGAGGATTTCACCCATCTTTTCAAAGTGGCGTAGAGGAAGAAAGCAGCCTTTGTAAAGGGGTTTCTGAAGTTCTCTGTTCTGGGAAGGTTGGAAATAGCACAAAAACATCCTTTCTCACTACATTGTGTCGCTTCCAGCTCTAAGCTCCACCACGACCCAGATGTTTAGATGCTGATGCTGAAAGAGAAAATAAGAGCCATGGCGAGGAAGCCGGGGGAGTGGGGATGCTGTCTGAAATTTGCCTCTAGAAACCTGCACTGCTTTGGGTGCCGTGTCTTTCTTCTGGAGACAGAGCGAATTAGAGGAGGCTCAGACGTTGTGAATTAATACCTTAATTCAGTAGGTATAGTGATGACTGCTAGTCCAACTGCACATCTCCTTACGGGCAACCGTATAGTTTAGCTTTGAGACGATACACATGCTCAGGCTCGAACGTGTTCAGGGTTTGGTACCATCAAGCCTTTTTTTTCTGTCTTTTGCTCTGATTCTCCCTTTTTCACCGCATTGCTCCCAAGTTTTCCCAGCCTTAAGGACAATTATTGGTGTGAGTTCATCGGTCTGCTTTTAAAATTCTCTTTATTCAGAAGGAGGAGGGACCTCCTTAGGCGGATGTATGGAATAACTCTGCTATTACCTAATTGATTGGACAAGGAAAGTTAAGTGTGAAACTCTCCTTTATCGTCCGTATCCTCTCTGTAATTACCCCGTCTCAGCACGAACATCTCCGAATGTCCGGTCCGTCGTCCCTCTGTAACTGTTCTGCCTCAGCAAGAATTTCTCCCAATGTCCAAGCTGCTAATCCAGCCCTTGCAGAGGGGTCTCGGCGTGGGGTTTCGCACTCGGCTCGAGCCGAGCAAAGTC
>NW_010526288.1:0-245 GCF_000687285.1 Phaethon lepturus | reverse complement strand
CCCGCGCCCCCGCCGCCCCCGCCGTGCCGGCGTCAGTGTCCATCCAGCCGCCGGGACGTGTGTCCAGCTGGATTTTGTGCTGGAGAGAGGGGCTGGGACCGGACCGAGCGCGCCCAGACGTTGATGGCGGGGGGGAGGCTGCAGCACCGCCGTCCCCCGGCCCTCTCAGGTGTCCCGGGCAGAGGGTTGTTGCGGGGGGGTTACGACACCGTCTCCCACCCGTCCCAAACCCGGTGCTGCCAGAG
>NW_010526287.1:0-6974 GCF_000687285.1 Phaethon lepturus | reverse complement strand
CGCCGCAGGAATTACCCGCGTCCATGTGTTTTCTGGGCTGCTGAGCCTTTCCCCTCCAGAGCCTTCCCCGGCCAGCCTTATCCTCCTCGTCCGCCCCAGCCGCGAGTGGCGTTTCCCCGCTGCCTCCGTCCCTCGGTGTGCCGGGAGGACGGCCCGTCCTCGGCTCCTTCTTGCCTTTCCCTGGAGCTGGGGCAGAAGGCAGCCCAGTCGCCTTCTGTCTCCTGCAAACTCTTGCTCTCTCTGCTGGCTTCTGGGGTCGTTCTCTGTCTCGGGGAGAAAAGGGCAGGGGATTAGGGGTAGAACTCCCAGGGTAAGCTTGTCGAGTCCCTGGGTGGCCTGAGAGCTGGCTGAGCAGTCCTGAGTGGGACAGGGTGACAAAGGCAGTGGGACAAGCTGGAAGGACAAGCTCAGGTGGGAACTGCTGGTGACGTGGGCCAGGTGTCTAGCGGCAGCCTGGGAATACTGCGCAAACCTCCCGGCTAAGAGCGCTGAAAGGTGCTGCAAAGACCGGTGTAGCAGAAGAGAAATCCCAGGGGAACCAGGGAAGCTGGCGTGCAGAGGAGAATCCGAAATGAGGTCCCACCTGGAAACCAAAAGTTACCATGTGGGTACAGGAGTAATCTGAAGCAAAGGTATGAAGTGATGGTGGCTGGAGGAGGCCCGGAGGCAAAGCTGACCAGCCCGAAGAGACTGAATTTCAGCCCTCCAGACAGGAGCGTTGTCCCTGGCTCGGGGAGAGGGGGGATGTCTGTGTAACAGGCACCGGCTGGGGCTGTTTCAGGACTGAGTGGAGCTGTGAGGTGGAGGACCTCTGTCCATGCCCAGATAGAAGCAGGAACTTCAGGCCGTCGCTTGCAGAGTAAATGGCTTTTTATTTTGTCTGTTTGCGCCTTTCCCTTTGTGCATCTTTCCCTTTGCTTTCCAGAGAGTCAGTCTCCATCTAAGCAGCTCTGCCACTGCTTCTCTGTTGCTTGTCAGGAAAGTGGAAAATTTGAGGTATGACTAGAATGATGTCTCTTTGGTGATTAAGGTATTAACTTCTTTTTGCATTTTCCTCTCTCTAGAGCCCCTTGCCCTGCCAGTTTCTGCATGCCAAGCACCCCCTGCTCACACAGCTGATGAATGTGTGAAGAAGCAGCTGACCAGGAGAGGGACTCATAAGCAGCTGCTAAGATGGGCATGAGGATCAAGTTGCACAGCACCAATCACCCCAACAACCTGCTGAAGGAACTCAACAAGTGCAGGCTCTCCGAGACCATGTGCGACGTCACCATTTTGGTGGGCACCCGCTCCTTTGCCGCACATAAGGCTGTTCTGGCCTGCGCTGCAGGCTACTTCCAGAACCTCTTTCTGAACACAGGGCTGGATGCTGCTAGGACCTATGTAGTGGATTTCATCACACCGGCCAACTTTGAGAAGATCCTCAGCTTTGTGTATACCTCGGAGCTCTTCACAGACCTAATCAACGTGGGCGTCATTTATGAGGTGGCAGAGCGGCTGGGCATGGAAGATCTGCTGAAGGCCTGCCATTCAACCTTCCCTGACTTGGAGAGCTCAACCATCACGAAGCAACCCGCCCTGTCCATGAGCGAAGGCCGGTCAGGTCCTCTGAGCAGCACCTCCTCAGAGCAGAGCCATTCTTTGAGTGAAATCCGGAGTGGCGTAGAACATTTTGGCCCTGAACGGAATTACATCTTGCACGGGGAAGTGGCAGGCAGCTACAAAGAGGATGACAGGAATACCGTGATTCCCCTGATGCATCCCCAGCAGCCTCCCAAGGCAGAACAGGAATCGGATCAGGGGCAGTTTGCTCCTGCTGCGAGTATGGCAACCCAGCCCAGCCTGGGGGGCGTGAACATCGTTGTTCAAACCACTGCAAGCTCCTGCCAGCAGTATAAGGTCCAGAGCAATGGCGACTATGGCAAGGGTGGCTTCTTTACCACTGATCCTTCCCTGGACATCTCCACGGGGAGCAACTCTTGTCCCAGCAACAGTGACCACTCCAAAGAGCAAGGTTTTGGGCAGATGGATGAGCTTCAGCTGGAGGATTTGGGCGAAGATGAACTGCATTTTGAAGATGCCAGTGAAGAGCTGGGCCCATCGGAAGAAGTTATTGAGCTGAGTGATGATAGTGAAGAAGAGCTGGCCTTTGAGAATGACAGCCGGGATAGCAAGGCCATGCCCTGCCAGGTGTGCAAGAAGGTCCTGGAGCCCAACATCCAGCTGATCCGCCAGCACGCGCGAGACCACGTTGATCTGCTTACCGGGAACTGCAAGGTCTGTGAAACCCACTTCCAGGACCGGAACTCCAGGGTCACTCATGTTTTGTCCCACATCGGCATCTTTCTCTTCTCCTGTGACATGTGCGAGACCAAGTTCTTCACCCAGTGGCAGCTGACCCTCCACCAACGAGAAGGTGTCTTTGACAACAACATCATCGTCCACCCCAGCGACCCGCTGCCGGGGAAGATCACCATGTTTGGGGGAGGGCCCGGCTCAGAGCTGGCGTGCGCTGCCTGCGGGAAGCCTTTGGCCAAAGATTTCCACACCGTCCGCAACCACATCATGGACCACGTGAACTTGAAAAGCCAGACATGCGGTGTGTGTGACCAGAGGCACCTCAGTCTCTGCAGCCTGATGTGGCACACCCTGTCTCACTTGGGGATCTCAGTCTTCTCCTGCTCTATTTGTGCCAACAGCTTTGTGGATCGGCACCTTTTGGAGAAGCACTTGGCTGTTCACCAGAACATGGAGGAGGCTCTTTTCCGGTGCCACTTCTGCGGCCAGAGCTTCAAGCTGGAAGCGGCGTATCGTTACCACGTCAGCCAGCACAAGTGCGGGGGCAGCCTGGACATCCGACCCAGCTTTGGAGACCGTCTCCAGCAGCAGGGCCTGCAGAAGAGGAAGCTGCCGGAGGAGTTCCTGAGCGAAGACTTGTCGCTGCAAAACCAGCCAGGCAACAGCAAGTACAGCTGCAAGGTCTGTGGGAAGAGGTTTGCCCACACCAGTGAATTCAACTACCACCGGAGGATCCACACCGGAGAAAAGCCCTACCAGTGCAAGGTGTGCCACAAGTTCTTCCGTGGCCGCTCCACCATCAAGTGCCACCTGCGGACGCACTCGGGAGCCCTCATGTACCGCTGTACTGTTTGCGGGCATTACAGCTCCACGCTCAACCTCATGAGCAAGCACATAGGCGTGCACAAAGGCAGCCTCCCCCCGGACTTCACCATCGAACAGACTTTCATGTACATCATCCATTCCAAAGACGCGGAGAAAAACACAGACAGCTGATGGGGTGAGGCAGGGCAGGGCCAGCAGAGGAGCAAATACTAATTACAGAAGCTGTGGAAAACATGTCATGTATTTTATTTAATGGTCAGGCATCATGGATGGAATCCTCCTTTTCTATTTTAATTTTTTTTTTCTGGCCTTGCTAGGGCTTTTTAGATTGGTGACATTGTACAAATGAACAGCACGTAAGCTACATCACTGTTTCCAAGAAGTCTGTCGTGTTTACTTACCTCTGGTCCTGTTAAAGGCCATCGAGTTCTGTGTTTTTAGCATTTCCCACTAGGTTTTGAATCTAGATTTTTTTTTTTTAACTTTTTAGCCCACTTGACTAGGCTAACCCTCAGTTGGAACTTGTCCACAAACTGATGCTGCTAAGATTTTTCACACCTGACCTCAGTAGAGAGGGACAGAGCCAGAGCAGGATGGTGCTGGACTTGAAGAAAAGGAAAAGAAAAAAGAAAGAAAAAAGGAAAAAAAGACTCGTTCTGGGCATCGCTGGCATTCTGCTGCTATTGCGAGAAGATAAGCAAAGTCTGTGTCACAGAATCAGCCCTGAAGTCGTTGCTCCGTTGCAGGGGAGATGAGCCAGCCGCGCGTGAGCGTGCACGTGCCAATGAGGAGGGATACCTGGCGGTAAATCAGTAGGGGGGTGATTGTTGCTCGCAAGGGCCGTTCCCAGGCAGTGCTGCGGGTCCTCGGGAGCCCAGCCTGAGCAGGGAGCGTGGCTGGCGGTTTCTCTGCCGTGCCCGTGACACGCCACTCTCTTGTGCCCCGAGACCCCATCTCTGAAGGAGGAGAAGGAGTGACAGCACCTCTCTGAAGAGCCCGAGCAGCGGAGTGGCTGTGTGGAAGGGAAGAGGTGGATGGGTGAGCAGAGGGATCTCTCGGAGAAACTGGAGCGGGCAGGGGAAGCAGGTTGGCTGCTGCTCGGGAGATACTTTGTGATGGCACGGTCACACCTAACTTCTGCCACCCTGCAGCTGGCCATCGAGAGCGTGCTGTCGCCTCCTCGGCTCTCTGCCGACAGCAGCCGTGCACGTTGTGCTCTGTGGGCGTGGTGCGTCCCAGGGCTGACAGTTGCTGGAAGCGCTGGATGCCAGAGCGCGGCGTTGCTGCAGCTGCGTGGATCCCAGCACACAAGAGGCGATGAAGCTGTTGCCTTAACTCCCAGGAAGGTACCTTTGAGAAGGACTCCTCTCTGCTGTAGGGATAGCCTGCTCCCGTGGCTGCCGCCATGGGTCGCCGCATCTCGGACAGGTCTTGTGGCAAATGTGTGTTGCAGGATGTTGTTGGTGCAATGTGAATTCGTTCATCCGTTGTCAAATCGTGCTGTAACTTCAGCAGGCGCTGGCTGGGGGCTGCAGCAGAGGAGCTCTGGGAGCCGGCAGCAATAGCAGCTGGTGTGAACCTCAGCTCAGCCTCTCCTGGACGCGCTTCGGGCGCGGGCTGGGGACCCCTCCTCGGCGGTGGGCTCTCCCGGCTGCACTGGTGAGGTCAGCCCCATGCCGGCAGTGTTTACACCAGGAAGGGTGGGGATCAGCTTTTTCCCATGTTATCCTGCTGTGGGGCAGAGGTGGAGAGGAACAAGTATTTCCGATGCCGCAGCATGAGTTATGACTGCCCTTCGGTAACTCATTCTACCTCACAAACAGGAAGCGCTCAGGGCTTTCAAGCCACGGTTGTAGTAAATTGGCTCCTGCGCTTCTGTAAAGATATGCTGTTACAAAACAAAACTAGTGATTTTCAAACCCTGTAAACTCATCCCGCTTTCCCCTCCTCTTGAAGGGACAACCCACGGCAGAGGAGCGGCGTGGGCTGGACATGTGGTTGGTGAGCTAGGAATTCCTGGGGGTTGCTTCCCTGGCTCCGCTGTGGCCTTGGGCAAGTCACTTCACCTCTTTGCCTCAGTTTCCTCATCTGTAAAATGAGGGTGGTAACACTTGTGGTACCTACCTACCTCCTGGGAGTGCGGCGAAGATTGCTGGCTCGTACCTGCAAAGTGTGTGGGAGATGCAAAGCACTCGGCGAATACTGATGTGTAGCATCCTAGGGAAAGGACAGCCTCCATCTTTTCCTGGACAGGTCGGTTTACTCCTGTTACAGCCTTCCCCGTTGACAGCAAACTTCCCTTTAGCCCTGTCCCCGTCGCAGTCCTGTGAAACAAGCTCTGTAGCAATATAAGAAGTGGGGGATGGCTTAGCACCGCTGTGTCTGCGGAAGCGCTGGGAGAATTGGCAGCGGGCAGCGGGAGGCAGGAATGTGTGCCCTGGGGTTTGCAGAGCACGTTTCCTGGTCAGGAGCTCGCATCCCAGGGAGAGGGGAGTTGGAAGGTGCAGAGGTGTGCAGCTGCTGGAAGCCCCTGCCCTTCAGCTCCATCCATCCTTCAATCCCTGCGGTTTGCCTGTAAAGCCGCATTTCCACTGCGGCAGCTCCAGGTCCAGCCCCGCTGTGACAGGGGAAGAGACCAGGGCCGGTGTCGAGCCGTGTCCCCACCGGTGTGCTGAGCCCTGGCTGGACCTAATGACCCTTCCCGGGCAGCTCCTTCATCCTGAGCTTGTGTCGTCCCCAGTCACCCCGTGGACCTGCAGTACCCCAGCCCAACCCCACTGCACGGTGGTGGGGTTGGGAGGAATGGACCTTGCTGAGGAGGAACGAGCGGCCAAGGCTGAGGATGAGGCCGTTGGGAGTTTGTGTCCTTTCCCCAGTCCCTGTGATACTGGCCAAGTTTGGGGCCAGCTGACATCACCCCGGGGTGGGGTGTTAAACTTGACTTGTCCTAATTTTGGTGCCTGGAGCCTGTTTTCAGAGGAGGGGACGCACCGAAGCGATCACCAACCCTGGGGCTGGCCAGGCTGTGCCATGTCTGCTGCTGGAGCTCTGGTTTCCAAACCCCGGTCTCATGGTGCCTGTCAGCTGCCAGGCTGCGGTCTGTGGTCTCTGACTGGTCTGCAGAGCCGTGTTTAGCTTAGTGTTATTAAGTTTTAAAAACAAAAAAACTCATTTTGAGAACGCATGGCACTCTAGGAAAGCGTGGGAGTTGTCAGCGGTTTGCTGGAGGCTCCTCTGAGGAGCTCTTTGAGTTACAGGGTTTCTTTCGTTATCCTGGCGGTGGCAAGATGGGCTGGTAGACAGGAATGAATGCGACATGCTGTGCTCTGGAGATTGCTATGAAGGATGTGAGGGGGGCAGATGAGGCTTGGGAGAGCCAAGTCCTTAAAGCCTTGAGTCCCTCCTAAAATGTCCCAGAAGCTGTGATGGATGAGCTTTTGGATGGGCTGGGGCGCTGCCGCGGTAGAGTCTGCAGCCCCGTATCTAGCTAAGCTGTGAAGCAAAAGCCTTTTGTGCACATAAACCAAAAAGAGAAGCTTTTACACTGAAATGCTAACGGGCAAAGCAAGCCCACCCTTCTGGACACAGGGACAGGAAAGCAAAAGCCCACCCCGTTCTCTGCTGGTTGTATTTGGTTGTGGGGATGGGGGAGTGCTGGGGTCCCTGGCATTTCTGTGTCTTGGATTCTTTCCTGTGTGTTAATGAATCATTCCCATGTGAAGCATCCCGAGATCAGCAGCAAGTCCCGTCTGCGGAGGAGGTGCAGGGACGGATCTGGACCTGCAGCGCTCCCGTGCTGGGCCGGCCTCGTGCCGCTGCTCCTCCTCCTCGGGATTTTCCCAAGAGGGGTC
>NW_010526286.1:0-1527 GCF_000687285.1 Phaethon lepturus | reverse complement strand
GCTGTGGCGGGAGCTGGGTCCTACCGGGACCCCCCAGGCAGGGGACACGGGGCGCCTGCCCCTCCTCCACGCCACCATCACCGAGACCCTGCGCCTCCGGCCCCCTGCGCCCCTGGCCCTGCCCCACTGCGCCCGCCGCCACACCAGGTATGGCCAGCAGGAACCAGTATGGACCAGTAGGAACCAGTATAGCTGAGTGTGTACTAGTATGAACCAGCATGAACCACTTTGGCATCAGGGTACAGCATCGAGCATCAATGTGTAACAGTGTTTTGCAGCACTTTAGACCAGTATGGACCAGTATAGGCCAGTATGGACTAGAACAAAGCAGCATAAACCACTAGAGACCACTGGGCACCAGGTTGCAGCACTGTACACCAGTCTGTTTTGAACCAGTAGGTTTGAATCCCCAGTAGGGCCCAGTAGACCCCAATAGACTCAAGTAGGGTCCCGTAGGCCCCAGCAGTTCCCAGTAGACCTCAGTAGGTGCCAGCAGGCCCCAGTACATCCCAGTAAGCCCCAGTATATCCCAGCAGGCTGAATAGGCCCCAGATGTCGGCAGAGCTCCGTACAGCCCACTAGGGCCCCAGCAGACCCCAGCAGGTCTCAGCATGCTCCAGTACACCCCAGTGGGCCTCAGAAGAACTCAGCAGCACGCAGTGTGTCCCAGTAGACCCCAATGGACCCCAGTAGGCCTCAGTAGGCCCCAGCAGTTCCCAGTAGGCCCCAGTAGAACCCAGTGGACTCCAGCAGACCCCAGCAGTTCCCAGTAGACCCCAGTAGTGCTCTCTGCACGCTCCAGTACACCCCAGTGCTCCTCAGAAGACCTCAGCGGTGCCCAGAATGTCCCAGTGGACCCCAGGAGGCCCCAGCAGACCCCAGCAAATCCCAGTAGAACCCAGTGGACTCCAGCAGGCCCAAGTAAGACCCAGGAGGACCCAGCAGACTGCAGTACATTCCAGTAGATCTCAGTAAACCCCAAGGGACTACAGTAGGCTAAGGAGATCCCAGTAGGCCCCAGGAGATCCCAGTAGCCCCCAGCAGGCCGCAATAGAATCCAGTAGGCTCAAGGAGGTCTCAGCAGGCCCCAGTAAGCCCCAGAGGGCCCAGCAGATTCCAATAGGCCCCAGCAGGCCCTAGTAGACCCTAACAGATCCCATTAGGCCCCAGTAGACCCCAGCAAAGCCCAGTAGGCCCCAGTAAGTCACAGTATACACCCAGTAGGCCGCAGCAGGTCCCAGTATGGCCCCAGTAGACCCCGGCAGGTGCCTGCGGGCCCCAGGACAGCCCAGCAGGTCCCAGTACATCCCAGTACTCCCCTGTCCCCTCCCAGTGTCGGGAGCATCGCAGTGCCGGCTGGCTCCATCCTGGTCCCCAACCTCCTGGCTGCCCACCAGGACCCTGACATCTGGCACCACCCCGAGGCCTTCCTGCCTGGTACGCCCGGACGCCGGGGTCCCCTAAAGCCCTCTGGGTGGGTCCCTTCCCTGAACGCCTGGGTCCCCTGACCCCCCCTTGCCCTCCCCA
>NW_010526285.1:0-2369 GCF_000687285.1 Phaethon lepturus | reverse complement strand
CCGCAGGCAGACCCCGTTAGGGAGGACCCCCCAATAAGGGGAGCCCCCATTGCGGGCAGTCCCTGCGTTGCAGGGAGCCCCTGTTAAAGAGGAGCCCCCGTTACAGGGAGACCCCCCCCTCACAGAGGAGCCTCGGCACAGGGATGCCCCCCCAGCCTGAGCCCACCGGGATCAGAGGCCGGATGCAGGTGTGGGTGCCGCGCACCGACACGAGTGAGTCCGTCCGTCCGTCTGGACACGAGCGTTTTCCTGTCTCATCTGCAGAGCCAAGAGGGAAGCTGAGGGATGCACCCGTCTGGAGCACGCTGGGATGGTTTCGTGGCCACCCCCCACCCCAAAGAAAAGACTCTCCTCCTGGATTTAACACCCTCCTGCACAGGGGACCCCCACAGAGCACAAATGGATGAACCCCAAGTTTATCTGGCAGCTAAATGTTAATACATTATATTTTATCCAAGGAGTTGCATCTGAAAAGGCCCACGCAAACATTCCCCAACTAATAATTAACCCTCATAAAAGCCCTGTAAATACGATTAACCCAATGACACAGATGCCGCGAGATTAAGTGAGTTGCCCAAGGCCATGGAGTGAAGCGGTGGCAGAGGCACAGCTCCTACCAAGAGGGGGAGATCTAAAGATTTCTAAGCGAGAAATAAAGATTTCTACTTTTCGAATATCCTTTTCTTCCAATATAGTCCAAGTTGCTCCTTGAGCAGCACGGAGGTGCCTCAAAACGCTCTCGTCTGAGTACGGTTTTCTTGGAAACCAAAACCTCCAAGCATCTTCAGGTGGCAGGTGGCAGGAGAAAGGGGAGGAAAATGGTTCCCTCAGAGGCTTCCCAGGAGAATGAGCTTTACAGTTACTAAATGTAAAGGCAACGCAACGATTTATTGATGGGGAGCGGGCTATATGGATTGCTTTAGGAAGGGATCTACCCCAGCCCCAGCTCACTGAGATGTATGAAGCCGCTCACACTCTTTTTGGCCCCACAGGGTTTAGGAATGTGCCTAATTATTAATACAGGTGATTAAGGACCTTATTGAACAAAGACCGGGAAGCCAGTGTTTGAATTCTCCTCTCCTTGGCCTCTCAACCATTATTTTTCCCTTACGACTTGTTTTAATTTATAGCAGTTTTGTGGCAGCAGCAGTTGATTCCTGCAAAGAAAATAAGTAGCTGGGAGGAGCCGGCTCTGAATTTCCAGTCCCTTAGCTCTGGTGTTTACACGATTGCTTTGTCTGGAGCTCATCGATCATGTGCTGCCGTAATATTTTCTTTGTAATGCAACTATATCATAATGATATATTTATTAGATGTTATAGCATGTATTAGCACGCAATATATTGCAATTATATAATGTAAATTTTTTTTAAAAAAGGACGGTAAAGCTTATTATTTGGATTCATGGTCATTAAAAGAATATCGGTGTTAATTTTTACCTTGCTGGGCAGACCTGCAGTTCGCTCAAGTGGCAGATAATCCCTTTAAGCTTGAGCCGGTTGAGACGTTTGCTTAACTTTATGCCAGCAACACCCTTCCTCATCTGTATTTGGACACATCGCTGCTGCCAGTCATTCAGCTGAACTCTTAAAACTAAATCTCACCCACATCTTCTCCCTGTTTTTTGGTCTGATGAGGTTTTGCTTTTTTAATCTGCAATCTCTGTAGTATCCTTTTCTTCCTAAAAAGACTTTTAAATGCTGTGATGTGTGGCAAGAGGTTTACGTGGCAGCCTCCTCTAATTTTTTACATGACTTCTTCTAAAACACACGTTATTTCCCATATAATCCCCCTCTTGAAATAACCCAGTGTCTTACGTTTCCCTAGAGCGGAGGGGG
The DNA here is from genome assembly GCF_000687285.1 of Phaethon lepturus. NCBI lineage: Eukaryota > Metazoa > Chordata > Aves > Phaethontiformes > Phaethontidae > Phaethon > Phaethon lepturus. Next base: position 531 of record NW_010526285.1, on the reverse strand, counting down.
GGTGGTTTCTACCTGTCCTCTAAGCAAATACCTGCTCTGTTTTCTTCTTTTTGCTGTGAATTTCCTTCTCTCTCTCGACTTCCTGCGTGATTCATCTCTTCATTAGCAACTGAAATCGGCTGAGCGGGCGACAAACCTGCTCCTTGCCGAGACATCAAACCCACCGGCACCGTGAGCGCAGTAGACACCAACCTCAAAAGAAACCGCTATTTTTTTTTTAATTTATTTTTATTTTAAAATTTTATTTGACAAAAAAAAAAAAATTTTTAAGACATAAGCACTTGGGAAAATGGCCTTTGGGGAAAGACGGGTGGTCTGCCGCCCCCAGGGCACGGCTGGACCCCTTTGCCCCTCCAGCCGCCAGCTGGGCTGATGCGAGCCCAAGGTTTGAGTGAATTAGTCAAATTTTGGCCGTGTGGTTTTCAATTTTCTTTTTGAGGCTTCTCAGCCTCGGCAGCGATGGTGTCTATCTGCAGGTTCATCGCTTGGGCGATTTGATCTGTGGTTTGCCGTGCTCGGGCTCCCTCCCGG